>NW_027040398.1:0-283155 GCF_034236695.1 Oncorhynchus nerka | reverse complement strand
CCCACAGAACTCTCCAGAGTCCTTTGGGTGGGTACAGCCTCCCAGCGAGACTGCTTGGCCTTCAGTCTGGACGGAGAGAGAGGAGAGACGGGATTAGGATGAAAGGCAGAAATTAGGCATTTGGTCTCCAAAAGGGGATTCAGGCTTTCTAAGTTCCAAGACGGTGAAACCCCAGGCCAAGTTCCAAGACGGTGAAACCCCAGGCCAAGTTCCAAGACGGTGAAACCCCAGGCCAAGTTCCAAGACGGTGAAACCCCAGGCCAAGTTCCAAGACGGTGAAACCCCAGGCCAAGTTCCAAGACGGTGAAACCCCAGGCCAAGTTCCAAGACGGTGAAACCCCAGGCCAAGTTCCAAGACGGTGAAACACCAGGCCAAGTTCCAAGACGGTGAAACACCAGGCCAAGTTCCAAGACGGTGAAACACCAGGCCAAGTTCCAAGACGGTGAAACACCAGGCCAAGTTCCAAGACGGTGAAACACCAGGCCAAGTTCCAAGACGGTGAAACACCAGGCCAAGTTCCAAGACGGTGAAACACCAGGCCAAGTTCCAAGACGGTGAAACACCAGGCCAAGTTCCAAGACGGTGAAACACCAGGCCAAGTTCCAAGACGGTGAAACACCAGGCCAAGTTCCAAGACGGTGAAACACCAGGCCAAGTTCCAAGACGGTGAAACACCAGGCCAAGTTCCAAGACGGTGAAACACCAGGCCAAGTTCCAAGACGGTGAAACACCAGGCCAAGTTCCAAGACGGTGAAACCCCAGGCCAAGTTCCAAGACGGTGAAACACCAGGCCAAGTTCCAAGACGGTGAAACCCCAGGCCAAGTTCCAAGACAGTTGTTGAAATTATTATGGATAAATGAATAAACAATATCCCCATTTTAAATAGAATTGTAACTAAGTAAACTTATACTTTGTTTTATAAGTGATTGACAATATGAGTTCATAAGAAGGGATTGTGTGACACGGACAAGGAGTAATAAAAAGTTAATGAACACCATTCCAACTAGGCAGAAACAAATGGGTTGGGGACTGTGTAAACACATAAGGTCGTTAGCCTATGGTTGACCCTACTGAAACTTAGCTCTGGGGTTTTTAGATAAGGCAGTGAGTGCATTCCTAGGTTCTGTTAATTAAAACTGTCAGTTCAGTAGTGATCGATAATGTTGAGGGGTCAAAAGTTATCTGGGAGTGTGTTAGTAAGTTAGAATGAACTTTTCACCTTACTTTGTCCCGGTCGAGAGGAGAGGATTCTGTTAAAGCCGTGAAATGACGTCCTGATCTGTATATAAACTCATGCATGTGTTTAAGTGGCAGAGCGCTCCGAGAATAAATTCTATTACCTATTATTGAAAGACTGGTCTGCGTCTATTTTATGCAAACAAGAAATCTTACAAATTCTCATAAAATAGATTAAGGGCTTTCAATTGATGAAAGCACATTGGCATAATTAAATTACAGTAACAACAGTGAAACATCAGGCTAAGTTCCTAGACAGTGAAACATCAGGCTAAGTTCCTAGACAGTGAAACATCAGGCTAAGTTCCTAGACAGTGAAACATCAGGCTAAGTTCCTAGACAGTGAAACATCAGGCTAAGTTCCTAGACAGTGAAACATCATGCTTTTTCAAGAACAACTGCTCCACTCACTCAGGCAGAGGCTCGCGGTCCCAGTCGATGGTGTAGGCAGACCCATCCTGTAGTCTTTTCTGTAGGACCTCCTTCAGCCCCTTTTCGGTGCGGTCCTTGTCCTCCTCATTCTCACAGGCTGTGAAGCAGCGCTGAACATACTCCTTCATCGCCTGGGGCCAGTCCTGGGGCCTGAAGGAATCATTTTTATAATCAGCACTGCAACAGTAAATCAGGGGGAAAGGAAACTGGTTTGGGAGTACTAGGTCAATTTGAAGTGACTAATTATTAGTTTGAGAAAGAGGGACATGGTACTTCTGAAATCTATTGGATGCAGATTTTAAACCCCTGTCATCTTCTGATCATGAGTAGAGATACTTCATTCTTCCCCAGTAGGTATTAAGGATAGTAAAGACCAATATATTGGTGTCATTAGTAGCTGTCTCCTCACCGTGTCTGGGCACCGCCAGGTGCAGCAGGAGCAGCAGCTGGGGAGGAAGGAGTAGCAGCCAATCCAGTGGGTTGTTCCCCAGGAGGGAAACTCTGATTGGTCATGACGTAGGGTCGCTTGGGAATGTTGAACTTCATCGCACCTGCTCCAGGTGCCTCTGTGGAAAACAATGAAGACGGCATTGAAACAAAGAAAAATAACACCAAGTGATGGGAAACAAATTCAATGATAAGCTGACAGAAAAAAACATGCTCTAGGCACCTGAACACACACACAACTCAATACCCTCACACACTTACGTTTCATGCGGTGCCAGAGCTGCGGTCCTTGTTGCTGTGGCTGTTGTTGTTGATGGTTCTTGTTTTTGTTGGCCTCTCCTCTCCCAGCTCCTGGTCCATACTGACCCTGTCCTTGTTGCTGGTGTTGGTTGTTATTCTGCTGCTGCTGGTACGAGTTCTGAGTCTGGTAGCTCTGCCCATAGCTGGGCCTGCCCTGGTTGTGGTTGTAACCTCTCATCTGGTTGGGGTCATTGTTGGGGTAGGGCATGGGGTTGTTGGGGTTGTAAGAGTTCTGCCCTGGAGGAAGGGGGTACTGGGAGTTGGGAGGGGGAGGGATGGCTGGGGGAGGAGGGGGTGGGGGCTGCTCAGAGCTGGTGGGGCTCTGGGGGTGGTTGAGGTGCAGCAGGAGGGGGTTGGGGCTGAGAGGGGTAGCTGGAGGACTGGTCATCCATCACGGGCAGGGATGGAGGCTGGGAAGAATGGGGGAAAAGAAACGTGTATATCTCAATATGAAAGGAGAACTGCAGAGCAAAACATTCTAACTGCAACAGACTTCAGCTCCAGACAGATTCTTAATGGAGGATTACATTATGCTGAGCCGCGAGGTACCGGGTAAAGGCCCGCTACGTCATCGGTCGAAAGCAGGGAGGGAGGAGCGTCCTTCTCAAACCAAAACAGTAATCTGTGCCCCTTCTCAAACCAAAACAGTAATCTGTGCCCCTTCTCAAACCAAAACAGTAATCTGTGCCCCTTCTCAAACCAAAACAGTAATCTGTGCCCCTTCTCAAACCAAAACAGTAATCTGTGCCCTTCTCAAACCAAAACAGTAATCTGTGCCCCTTCTCAAACCAAAACAGTAATCTGTGCCCCTTCTCAAACCAAAACAGTAATCTGTGCCCTTCTCAAACCAAAACAGTAATCTGTGCCCCTTCTCAAACCAAAACAGTAATCTGTGCCCCTTCTCAAACCAAAACAGTAATCTGTGTACCCCTTCTCAAACCAAAACAGTAATCTGTGCCCCTTCTCAAACCAAAACAGTAATCTGTGCCCCTTCTCAAACCAAAACAGTAATCTGTGCCCTTCTCAAACCAAAACAGTAATCTGTGCCCCTTCTCAAACCAAAACAGTAATCTGTGCCCCTTCTCAAACCAAAACAGTAATCTGTGCCCCTTCTCAAACCAAAACAGTAATCTGTGCCCCTTCTCAAACCAAAACAGTAATCTGTGCCCCTTCTCAAACCAAAACAGTAATCTGTGCCCCTTCTCAAACCAAAACAGTAATCTGTGCCCCTTCTCAAACCAAAACAGTAATCTGTGCCCCTTCTCAAACCAAAACAGTAATCTGTGCCCCTTCTCAAACCAAACAGTAATCTGTGCCCCTTCTCAAACCAAACAGTAATCTGTGCCCCTTCTCAAACCAAACAGTAATCTGTGCCCCTTCTCAAACCAAACAGTAATCTGTGCCCCTTCTCAAACCAAACAGTAATCTGTGCCGCTCAGTAATTTTGTCAACAAGGCAGCATGACACATTGACCAATCAACAGTGTAGGGTTGTACCTGACAGTGTGAGATAATTTGTGACGCTTGTCAGTGTAGAAATAGAACATTATTCAAATGCCAGTCATCAATAGCATCTTAATTCATGTATTTGATCCCTGGCGCACTTCTGTCCGGACACAGAAAGTCATTTTTACACAAACGCCTGGCATTGGGGACTCATTTAGTCAATAATTCATAAACTGCAATAGAGGAAGAGTGAAGTAAACTGAAAACTTAATTTAAGTAGCAACAGTAGCAGTTTTCTGATGGTTACCTGTCCAGTTGGAGTGGTGGGAGAAGGGTAAGGTCCTGGAGGTACACCATACTGGCCCTGAGGAGGATAGCCACCACCACCATACTGGAGAATCAGAAGAAAACACACTTCAAATATGGTACTGGCTTGGCTTCAACCAATGGTTTTATGTTGTGTATTCTGTCGGGGTATCATGTATTAACAGTTCATAGATTTTTTAGTTGCAAAGTGCCGGTTTTGTAATGTGTAGGCTAAATCTAACAATTCCAATTCCTTATCTAAACGCTATAGTGCATAAAGCCGGCATCAGTGTCGCGGAAATCATTACCAAGGACTATTATCATAACAGTTCATCTGAAATGTGGAGGATATGTACACGTACGGGGCCCGGCGCCATGGGGTAGTAGTAATTGTAGGGGTAGGTGTATCCAGGATACGGCTGCTGCTGGTTCTGTTGGTACCACTGTTGGTAGTACTGCTGCTGTTGCTGCTGTATGGCTGTGGACTCAGTAACTGCAGGCTGAAACTGACCAGCCTGGAAACACAAACAGACAACTACTAAGTGATGAGAGATTAAATCAGAATGAAAGCCTACTCGTCCATTTGAATCATATTTGGGTATAAAGCCAGGAAGACCCGGGGCCGTATCCACAAAGCCTCAGAGTAGGAGTGCTGAGCTAGGATCAGTTTTGCCTTCTAGAATCTTAATCAATAAGACTACATACACAGGTTGGGACCTGATCCAAGATCAGCACTCTTACTTTGAGACGCTTTGTGGATACGAGCCCAGATCAGACAGTTGTCTGTGTCAGGAAGGAAAAAAATGGTCCATGCTGTACAGCTCGTCAAGTTAACTGTTGAGGTAATACATTATACCCAATAACAAGCGCCTTTGAGATTAAAGCCGGGTCTACACTACACTATTTCAGCTCTGATTTAGCTGTCCCAGACAAGTCTTTGAGATTGGAGATAAAATGTCCATGTCATTGCCTACTCGGGGCACGTGGCCATCACCGATGCTTGTTTAATGTGAACGGGTCAGAGACTCAATCTGAGGGCTACTGATCTCGTCTTTGAGCAATCCCAGACATCCCGATATTTTCAAACATGTTTGATTTTATCGGAAGCAAATCTGCAATGGTCTTGTAGTGTGAGATGTGCAACAACAAGTTGAGAACGATGATCAGCAATAGCCAATGAGAGCTCGCCAGAGAAGCCAGTGAGATGACTTTCGAGCAGGAGCCTTTAAAAAAAAGGCACTGTTACCATGTCAATAATTGCAACAACTAGACAAGCATTTAATTTAAAAATGGGGCCACGGGAGAAACTTTCAAGTAAAAAAAAAAGTGCTTGGTTCATAGAACCGGGGTAATGTCAGCAACATTCAGTAGCTGCTAAATGGGGTTGTAAGAAACCGAGTGGCTTCAGGTCTTTTGACTATAAATATGGCTCTCTTTTGGAATGGTTTAAGCTACAAAATATTATGGCCCCATCACTGAAACAGAAACCTCAGGAACATATATGTGTATTCGGTTTCACTCTACAGTGCGCAGAACTCATTATAAGAGAATGGACCAACAGTCCATCAGACTGGAGGAAAAAGCACATCACTAGTTAGATTTCCATCCAATTGGCAACACATTTTAATGCGCATATTCTAAAATCCACAAAGAAAATATGCACATTTTCCCTCCAGTGGTGTTTCCACCAAACGGGCTTGTTGGAGAAATCTGTGCTTTATGATATAGTGCACACAAAATGTAATTTTTCGCTTAAGTTTTTATATATCTAATAAAAATGAAACGTTCAGTGTGTTTCCATAGAATTTAACTCCACCGATAGTTTTGTCACAAACTGTTGCGTTAAATAGCACATTTTCCTATTCTGGTCTTGGCACATGCACTCTAGCCAACAGCTTGCAGATACAGTTGCGGGTAGGCTGTGGAGATAGGATAGTCTACATAATTGCCAGGTCGCAATTGTAAATGAGAACTTGTTCTCAACTTGCCTACCTGGTTAAATAATGGTGAAATAAAATAATTTTAAAAATAATGGATATTTGTATTTATCAAACGGCAGTCAAGCAATCGATCATGTCACCAGAATAATACCCTCGATATTGACTGTAAAGGAGAATCAAGCTCGCAGCGTGCACTTTCATAATTTACTCCATCTGTAGCCTAATAAACTGCATGGTTTCCCGAGTTGTAGTGGGTGGACCACACACCATATCATCGCATGACTCCAAGTTGTCAACAAGCTTATTTGACAAGTCAAATAGTGTTATTTGACAAGTCAAATAGTGTTATTTGACACGCAAAGACACAAACAGCTTTCCATAGTATGAAAAATCCTGGTTGAGAATGAAACTGAACAAATGAACCACGAAACAGCACAGCAAGTGAAAGAAATAGGTTTTGATTATGTTTTACTGGAAAGACGGACATAGGTAAATGCCAACAAAATACATCTTTGGTCAGTTTGGTGTGTGTGTGTGTAACCTTTATTTAACTAGACAAGTCAGTTAAGAACAAATTCTTATTTACTATGACGGCCTACCCCGGACGACACTGGGCCAATTGTAAGCCGCCCTATGGGACTCCCAATCACGGCCCGGATGTGATACAGCCTGGATTCGAACCAGGGACTGTAGTGACGCCTCATGCACTGAGATGCAGTGCCTTAGACCACTGCGTCCATGTGTGTGTTGACTATTTAACTGTACTAGAATGCTTAAAAGGCCGCAAAAATTTTAAACATCGGTTATCAGTATTGTTTTTTTTGGCAAAGAAAATATCAGATGTCAGTATCGGCCAAGAATGTCATATCGGTGCATCACTAATTAAAAGCTCATTTGACTTGTCAAATAGTGTTATCTGACGTGCATCTTTTTTGACACGAAAAGACCCAAACGGAGTTCAATAGTACGTTGTGAAGCTAATAGCAGTGACGCCATTACTGGGTAACTCCGGTAGGGCAACATGTGTACCGGTGCTCAACCAAACGGCGAAAGCCAACATCAGCCACGACAGAGAACAGTTGATTGTCAAGGGCAATGAATTCCATTATCTTGGCGTAAATGGATTTCGCCTTTGAGTTCTCTCTCTGAAATGTTCTTACTCTTTCAAATGACTGCTAAACTTGTTGACTGCTCAATCCACACCAGCAGACATTGTTGGCTAGGTTAGGAATGCTGTGTTGAACGTGTAGTGCAAAATGTTACGTGGCGTCATTATGTCATGTACCTATGTTATATAGGTATGCGCATCAGCTTTGACATTGGTTTTGCACATCGGCATTAAACTAGACATCGGGCCAATACCGATGTTGGCATTTTTAACTAATAACATCTGATTCCGATATGTTCACCAATATATTGTGCATCCCTAGTCAAAAGTACTGTCAGACTGTCTTGTAATAGACTGTCATAGCCCCAATTTAAAAAGTGAACATTTGCCGTTGATGGCAACTTTTTTTTTTTTACATGGTTGGGTCGCATTTTTATATATATCAAAATGGGGTCTTGGGCCAAAACAGTTTAGGAACCCCTGAATTAGACTAATAAAACTGCCATCCATCTGCCAGACATGAAACCCCTTCATAAGCAGAATTTCACTTCATTATCGTAGGTAATGTGCCGTACAGTAAGTGAACAAAAGCATCCGAGAAGCAAAAAAACAGACACATAAGCAAACACACACCTGTTCTGTGGTCCGGTTGGCCTGAGCGGTCTTGGTGGCGCTCTGGGTCTTGCTGATGGAGGCCAGTGCCTGTCTTGCCTTCTCCCACTCTGGGTTTTCCGAGACTGTCTGGCCCTCTGGACCTGCTGCTGCACCAAACGACCTACAACAGACAGGAGACACGTGACTGTCAGTCAGTTAGTACGGAAACCAAACAAATGTCTGATACATTTAACATGACCGAGTTTCAGGTGTGTTAACTTGGAAGATACTACCACCAAACCAGCAATATTTACAGTACACCAATTCTTTACTCAAGAGATAAGATTGGTTATTTTTGGAAATGTGTAACTACACTGAATAAAAATATAAATGCAACAATTTCAAAGCTTTTACTGAGTTACAGTTCATAAAGGAAATATTTTTTATTTTACCAGGAAAAGCCCATTGAGACCCAGAGTCCTGGCCAAGGCAGCAGCAACAATCAATACATTACAGAATTAAAACATACAACACAACATGATCCAGCCTTAAAATGCATTTACACTCCTCTGTAACAAGACTCCCTTCAAAATATAAAATTCATTCAGTGGCACTAACTTATCTAGATGAAGCATGGATTGTAGACTATTCCATGTAGCAACCACCTAGCAGGCCGGGTATGGTAACCGCGGGTTAAGAGAATGTCAAGAGTGTGCAAAGCCGTCATCAAGGCAAAGGGTGGCTACTTCGATAAAGACAAACATAAAATATATTTTGATTACTACATGATTTCACATGTGTTATTTCACAGTTGATGTCTTCACTATTATTCATCACTGTAGAAAATAGTAATAAAGAAAAACCCTTGAATGTGTAGGTGTGTCCAAACTTTTGACTGGTACTGTATGACTATCTGCATATAGATGCAACCTTTCTGGTTGCATCCCATTTCCCAGATGATTAATACAAATTGGGAACACCACGAGCTAAAACGGAACCCAGCAGCTAAAATGAAATAAATGTTTTAGGTCCTAATCTATGGATTTCACATGACTGGGAATACAGATATGCATCTGTTGGGTCACAGACACCTTAAAAAAAGTAATGGATCAGAAAACCAGTCAGTATCTGGGGTGCCCACTATTTGCCTCATGCAGCACAACACATCTCCTTTGCAGAGAGTTGATCTGTGATTGTGGCCTGTGGAATGTTGTCCCACTCCTCTTCAATGGCTGTGCGAAGTCGCTGTATATTGGCTGGGACCGGAACACGCGGTAATACACGTCGACCCAGAGCATCCCAAATATGCTCAATGGGTGACATGTCTGGTGAGTATACAGGCAATGGAAGAACTGGAACACTTTCAGCTTCCAGGAATTGTGTATTGACCCCTGCGACATGGGGCTGTGCATTATCATACTGAAACATGAGGTGATGGCGGCAGATGAATGGCGCAACAATGTGCCTCAGGATATCGTCATGGTATCTCTGTGCATCGAAACAGCCATCGATAAGAAGCAATTGTTCTCGTTGTCCGTAGCTTATGCCTGCCCATACCGCAACTCCACCACTACCATGGGGCACTCTGTTCACAACGCTGACACCAGCAAATCACTTGCCCAAATGACACCATAAAAGAAGATGCGCTTCCCCGAGACGGTTTCTGACAGTTTGTGCAAGCCCAGTTTCATCAGCGGTCCGGATGGCTGTTCTCAGACGATACTGCAGACGAAGAAGCCGGGTGCGGAGAGCCTGGGCTGGCGTGGTTACACGTGGTGTGCGTTTGTGAGGCCGTTGGACTTACTGTCAAATTCTCTAAAACGACATTGGAGGTGGCTTATGGTAAAGAAATAAACATTACCTTCTCTGGAAACAGCTCTGTTGGACATTCCCTCCAAACTTGACACATCGGTGGTATTGTGTTGTGTGACAAAACTGCACATTTTAGAGTCACCCTTTATTGTCCCCAGCACAAGGTGCACCTGTGTAATGATCATGCTGTTTAATCAGCTTCTTGATAATCATCTTCTTGATATGCCATACCTGTCAGGTGGATGGATTTTCTTGGCAAAGGCAAAATGATGACTAACATATGTAATTTTTGCATATTTTAGATAAATAAGCTTTATGCGCATACAGAACATTTCTGGAATCTTTACATGTTGCGTTCATATTTTTGCTTTGTGTATATGAATACATTTTAGTAAGGTAACCTGTTGAATGAGCATCTCAGCTGCTTGAGCATGGCCCCGCCACACACATAACATTCAAAGCCTGCTATTTCTGTGGCCCCTAAATAAAATGGGACATTCTCATTGGTGGTCTCTGTTAGCAGAGGGTATGTTGAGCGAATCTCAAAATAAGAGTGCTTTGACCCCACATGAAGAATAGCAATAACCCATGCTAGTACAAAATAAAACAGTCATCGCCTGGCCCTGCCTATATTTAAGAGACAGTACCCTTTCTGACAACTAGCTAGGCCATTTCCAAATCTTATAGAAGTGATTCAATGTCAAGTTAGACAATACTGCCCAAGCCTTGAGAGAGAAACTCAACTGCCCGGTCCGGAATCAACCCATTAGCCATATTACACCAGTTCTTGGTGACCCATCGTAGACATGAACATCGTGTTGATTCTAGAATTTGTTGTGATCCGGCCAGGAAGATAACGTTAACTTGGTGAGAGTATTGGATGGATGTTACTAGGTTACTGTACTGTGACCCAGTTAGCTAATTACCATGTCTATCATAACTACGTACTACATAGTTGGTGGTGTTGTTAGTAGAGAAGGCTAGCCGATACGAAGCTGCAGGAAAGTAGGAGTTAGCTAACGTTAATTTACTGGCTAGTTAGCGTTAGCTACGTTAACTAACGGAACGAGACGAACTCTGCGAATCGCAGGCTTTCTTCGAACGTTAAATGTTAATGTCTAGCTAGAATACAGGTCAAAATAAAGTGAGAACATATTCGAAAGCTCGATATGTTTAACTTGATAATTTTAGGTCTTACCAGTTAGCAGCTGGAGCTGTCTGGGTCGTATTCGCCGCCATTTTGCCACCGAGATAACTAGCTAGCTACAATACCAATCTAATAGAACGTCGTAGGCCAGAAGACGCTAACGTAAACATGAACAATTAAATCACAATATATAAGGAAAGTTGGTCCTTCGGTCTTTTACTCTACCATCCACTACTTCTCAAAAAGACAGTCTTTCAATTTAAGAAAAAAAACACACTAAAAGCAATATCTAAACGTCGAATAAAGCCATTTTCACAAGAACCGTAGCTGCATTGGATCTTCAACTGAAAAACAAAATGGCAGTTGTATTAGATATGGAACGTATGCCTCGCCTTCCGTTTCCTTTGCCTCGCCTCCTCTCATTGGAGTAAAATACTTAACAACTTTGTTCCTAGATTTTAAAGTAAGTTTTGCCTTCCCTTTACTACTATTGCTTCTACACTTGCATAATAAAGTTATTGCTGTTAAACACCGTAACCCTTGATGTTGCAGAATAATATTGAATAAAACAGGTTTTTACTCTCCCTGCTGGTGAAAAGCTGTTATAAGTAATATATATATATATATATTTTAAGACTCTTCATCCTCCACCACATAACTGTCAAGCAAGGTGAATGTGATAAGATAGTCTCAACCAGGGATGGGCAACTTTGATGGGGGTGGGGGCCACAAAAAATCTGAACTCGATCATGAGGGGCCGCAGTAGCTTGCTGGTCTTTGTACCCAGATCCATACCCACACGTGCACTCAGAGCCGGCCATAGCCTTTTGGGGGCCCTAAGTGAGAGTGGGTGGCCCCCCAGTCGGTAATTCGACCATGATTACTTCAAGTTTAGATAGCTGGCTCGAATAATTTACCAATCTAAAAAAATGTATCTGACATGAGCTAATTGAGTGACTGTGTAGTGACTGACATAACAAGAGAAAAACTGCTGATCCACAACCAAATTTCGAAATTGCACCTTGAGTATTCTACTATTATAACTCTAAATAATCATTCAAGACCCCGACAGAGTTCCTGAATTACAAATAAATAATAATTATTAAGTTTTGGGAAATTGATCTGCATGTAGCCGTGGGAAGTAGGTATGCTGAGGGTGCCCCCTGAAAAATCTGAAAGTAAAAAAGTATTAATAACAAAAAATGGTTTTAATGTCACATGCACAAGTATGGTAAAATGCCTTTCATGCAAACTCAAAACTCAAAACCCAACAATGCAATAATCAATAACAATGTTGTTGTTTTTTTAACACACAAGAACTAAGAATAAGAAATACGAAATACACAATAAAATAAGTAAATAAATATACTATATACAGGGAATATTTTTAAAAGTCACTTCCAATAACATATTTACAATGTGCAGGTATACTGGAGTGATGGAGGTAGATGTGTAAAATGGTAAGGGGTCTAGGCACCATGATATAAGATAAACAGAGTAGCAGCAGTTTGTATGTGAGTGAGTGTGCAAGTGTGTGGAGTCGGTATAAATGTCTGTGCATATTATGTGTGAGCAAGCAAATGATGGAGTGAGTATTTGTGAGTGTGTTGGAGTGACAGTGTGTGTTAGTGTGTAGGAACAGTGTGTGTGTGTGTAGGAGCAGTGTGTGTGAGTGTAGGAGCAGTGTGTGTGTGTGTGTGTAGGAGCAGTGTGTGTGTGTGTAGGAGCAGTGTGTGTAGGAGCAGTGTGTGTGAGTGTGTTGGAGTGACAGTGTGTGTTATTGTGTAGGGTCCTGTGAATGTACATAGAGACAATAAAGTTTCTCTTGTGTGTAAAGTTACAAGGTTAACTCAGATAGTCCATGAAGCAAGTTTGTTAGCTATTTATCAATCATATTGCTTGGGGATAGAAGCTTTTCAAGAGCCTGTTGGTGTCAGACTTGATGCACCGGTACCACTTGCAGTGCGGCAGCAGAAAAAATAGTCTATGGTGGTTGGAGTCTAAAAGTAGTGCACTGGGCCTTTAGCCCACGGGGCCTTTCCTAGTCCTTGATACATGGGCCTACAAAAGAGGGCTGCCAGTTGCCCATCCCTGGTATAAACTCTGGTCTACATACAGCCAGTTCAATTTGAATATTTGACTTGGGTCATAGCAACATTGTTCGCAGAGGGCGAATTATACTGTGACATTCGGGGGTCTCTATTTTTTTCATGGGACCTCCAATGTGTGCACACCCCAAAAAATTTATGGGCCTAATAGTAAAGACATGATATTTAACTGCCTGTTTTTTATTTAGCATGAACACAACCAGTCATTAAGTTTTCATCTTTATTGTCAAACAAATTACTTAACAAAGTAGGCTACCTGCGCATGTTCATCCACTCAAGCATCGAAACAATGCACTGTGCACTCACGCAATTTGATGAATCTGTTACAAAACACCAAAAAGTGTAATGACATTCAGCGATTGTCATTGAGTCTATGCTCTTGTAACCTGAATTAATACATTTTTTATAAAAAGAAAAGTTGGGACACCTGAAAAGGGTCTGAGATATGGGACTGTCCAGGGATGACAACCCGTACTGGGCAAAGATGTCAATTTTATTGAATAGTTTGAGTTATGGCCTTGTCTCAGATCAATGTGCCTCGGAGCCAGATGCTGATGATGAGTTGGTTGCCCTATGAAAAAAAAAATCTGTGAAAGTTTTAATGTTCTTCAAAAACATCCAAATAGCCTCTAATTTACATTCTCAGAATGTTAATAAAACCTCCTACGAAAACTTCCAGAGAACCATAGTAAAACGTTCTCAGAACCTCCCTGCAAACTAAAAATGTAAGTTCCCAGAAAAGGCAAAATGTTCACTTCCGTTCTTTTTAAATAATATTCTTAGAACTTTCTTTGAACATTACTAATGTTTTCTTGTGGTTTTTATGGAACGTTTTCTTAATGTTCTAAAACATGAGGAAACCTGCACAAAACCTTATGCTGAAGTACAAATTCCCACAGAAGATCGTTGTTTCTTAATGTTCTCTGAACGTTTTAAGAACATGTCTTTAACCAGTTAAATGTAACTAAATCAATCAGAAAAAGTTATGTAAGCCCCAAAAGTAATTATTTATCATGAGAGGGCCATAAACAATAACTAGTAGTTCTGCATATTCAAAGAAATATTTAAATCACACCTTTCTGGTTAAAATAGCTGTAAATTGCTGAGGTGTAGTCACTTTTGAGGACACAAGCTCAAGTACACAGTACAAATATGATAAACATATTACATATTTTATGTGATGTATTTCCTATTCAACAAAACTGTATGAAGAAGGCTTAAAATGACTTATATGCTTTCTAAATACAGAATAATCAAGTTGTAAAACTACTTACTATAAGATTCCACCTTCCTTGTAACTGTGAAATGCATATTTATATGTTTAGTGTTAGAGAAAATGTGCATATTTTCTAAAGGTCTTTCTTGATGAAAACGTCTACCCTCATCGCTGCGATTATCTCACAGAGCTCTAGCTTAGCTTCCCAAACTCGTTAGGAACTTGCCATTCATTTCATATGAATCTTGTCCGCTGTAATCAATGAACAGCATTCTTACATAGGTATTCCTCTTGTCCAAATGGGTTAGGGCAGTGTGCAGTGTGATTGCGTCGTCTGTGGATCTATTGGGGTGGTAAGCAAATTGGAGTGGGTCTAGGGTGTCAGGTAGGGTGGAGGTGATATGATCCTTGACTAGTCTCTCGAAGCACTTCATGATGAAGGAAGTGAGTGCTACGTGGCGATAGTTGTTTATCTCAGTTACCTTAGCTTTCTTGGGAACAGGAACAATGGTGGCCCTCTTGAAGCATGTGGGAACAGCAGACTGGGATAGGGATTGAATGAATATGTCCGTAAACACACCAGCCAGCTGGTCTGCGCATGCTCTGAGGACGCGGCTAGGGATGCTAACTGGGCCGGCAGCCTTGCGAGGTTTAACACGTTTAAATGTTTTACTCACGTTGGCTGCGGTGAAGGAGAGCCCACATGTTTTGGTAGCGGGCTGTGTCCCTGGCACTGTAATGTCCTCAAAGCGAGCAAAGAAGTTGTTTAATTTGTCTGGGAGCAAGACGTCGGTGTCTTAATAGCGATGAGCCCGTCTACGGAGCCATACATGAACAATGTAAGGACAGACATAGAAAAATTATGACTGATGCGTAACCGACACTGTTTTATCAGACATATTGATACTATGTTGTAGTGTCTTAAATGCATTGACTCATGAACCTTAATAGTTGATTTACAGTGATAGTAGAAAATACAATCGGGTGGAATCAAGCACTATAAAAGATTAATAGCGTCCTCTTGTGGCATCGAACTGAACAGCAGACACAATTAAAAAAAAAAAGAAGTTTATATGGGCCATTAATCCCATGGCTTTCATTTGAAACATTATTCGGCTAATGGCTAGGTCATGTCACCCGAGACAGAAGTCCAACTTCTGTCAGATAGCAAATAATTATATATTTTTATTACTGAGCAGATTCTGATTTCCCACCTGGCTCTATTCTATTTCTGAGGTGATGTTTGGCAAACAGAATAGAGCCCGGGAGAGGTGAGTAATATGGCGTAATAAACACACGTACATTTGTACCTAATTCCCCCCCCCCCCCCCCCCCCTGCTGTTCCCCTGTTCCCTCTATTTCCTGCCCTGCACCTCGACTGCTGCAGGATGTATGTCTTTTCATAGACTCACAACCATAGGCAGTGTCTTCGCAAAACACATGCACGCACTCATACACACACGCACACAAATGGTCAGCAAAGGAGGATATCTTACTATTGTATGATGTGTGTGTGACACAGAGAGACATAGACAGAGAGCAAGGACTTAGATGCAGTATCCTATGTTAATATTTAAATTAAGTAAAATATATTTTAAATTTAAAAAAATTAAACATTCCCATAGGCACTCATCAGTGTGACCACAAGCACCTTCACTGGTTTCTGTTAGTCTACTGGTTCATCCAGGGGTTGTATTTGGGACTTGATGGGTAGTGTAAAGGGTTGCGGTGATCGAATCTGGTATCAGGATAAGTATGACACTGAGTCACCGATTTTAGGCTATGTATTTTTTATTAGCTAAGTAATAAGTGGTAAATGCAATTTTCGTATATACGCGTCCGCTGTAACACCACGCAGGACAAACAGAGAACTGGCCAACACCCTAAAGATATCTTTAAATACTCTGACAGTAGTAGTTCCTGCTTCTGAGCTGGCCTGTCAGAGTAGAGATCAAGTGTGGTTTAAATTTACTCAATCTATGTTGATTGTTGGCGCCCCAACTGGTCCCAGCCCCCGGGCGCTCCCATTGGCAGGTGTAGTCGTTGTTGGGTAGAATATCTTTGCGCTCATCCCCTAAATACCGTTATCTCACATCTGGTTCTTGTTACTGCTAAGTTTGAGTTCTAACAAAATACAGTCTGTTTAACTGCCTACGTGTCTCCCACAACTCATGATAACTGCCTATACCTCAAGGCCAGCCACAGCCTTTTCGCTAGTCACATCATATGTTGCAAAATGTTGCTTTTAACATACACAGACACCCTCATGATAGGCCAAGCATATTTTCAATCCTCACAGTAGTAGAATACCCCCCCGATTGAATTCTATTCCCACGGTGTGCCATTCAATTTAACCTTTGGACACGTCCTCCCACAGCTACGTAAACCTTGGGTGACGATATCCCACGAAACAGTGAATGACTTCCATGCCTCAACATTCTGTGATCCCCTGAAGTATGAGATGGCGCTGAATGGGGAGGCAGCTCAGAGATAGTTTTTCTTGTCCCACAACAAGCGGAAGGTCTTCCTACAGCAGCGGTCAGCATTCTGATTACCTAGATCCAGGATTTCCTCAAAGTCCCCTTTCAAGAAGGATAATAGCGGGACTGACCAAAATTAGCGAAGAGGAACTGAGTGTTAGACACCACAGGCAGTGTGCTGTAGGACAACGCATGTTGTGCTGCTCAGTGGTTGAGTATGACGACTTGCCTGACAGCATTCCCGAAAAGGGAGGAATTGTATCCAATTTCTTACACCCATAGTAATTAGCTAAGTTTCTATCATGTAAAGGAATGACACCAACCTCTGACTGCCACCCTCAGCTTTAAGGGAGTTGGCTGAAGGAGAGAGAGAGAAGATCTCTCATTAATGTAGCTTAATTATTTGTATTTTATTTAACTAAGTCAGTTAATAACAAATTCTTATTTACAATTACGGCCCACGCCGGCCAAGCCCGGACGACGCTGGGACTCCCAATCACGGCCGCATGTGATACAGCCTGGATTCGAACCAGGTTACTGTAGTGACGCCTCTTGCACTGAGATGTAGTGCCTTAGACCGCAGCGTCACTCGGGAGCCCCTTATGCTACATACTTGTAACCTTGTATCAAAAACATTTAGTTGTTGATTGTTTGATCGTGTGTGCACTTGATGTGGACCCTAGACCCCGTCATTCTCCCTCCATAAAACACTCCCTAATAAAATATCGCGTCACTTCCTTGCCAATCCCTTAGAAAAAGAAATATTAGAAAGGGACGAACGACGCTGGAAAAGAGCGAGAAGAAGCCAGAATAAAGGATAAAGAAGAAAAGACCGATGAAAAGAGGAATAGTGAGGCGGGAGGAAGAGAAACACGAGCGTAATCAAAGTAAGTTTTCCATACTTTTTCTGCTTTGGAAACACTCCCCTCAGAAACTTGATCGGCGGAGCGCAAGTTTTGTCCCCTTTCCTCCCTCCCCATCGACATCACTCATTATGGCCTTCCATAGACTAGTACTCCTGGGCAATCTATATGATACGTTTTAGAGTTCAATAAGCAGACATTATTATTTGTTGAAATGGGGTCCCGAGCTATGGCTGGCAGTAAGTTTGACATAATGTAGCCTGCCTTGCCGCATAAAAGCGATCAGTTTTATGAGGAGTTGTTGATTTTGCTTTGATTAGGCATATCACCTGCAAGGACAAGGGGACGCACAGAGGGACTAATTAACTTTCAACCGCTTACTGTTTCATCCTCTGATGGAAGTTATTGGTAAATAGTAAACTAATGACAGTAATGTCAGACTGCTTTTTAAATGTAGGCTACCTCATTGTTTTTAAAAGCTCAGTAACACCGGGTTGAGTCAATTTTCAATATAGTTTTCAATTCAATGCAATAGTGAATCATTGTAATTGCTTTTAGTATTAATATAGTGTTTGTCTGTGGCTTTAAAGTCCCCTACCCCGAGGGAAGGAATCCAGGCAGAAGTATGTTTCACTTGCAAGTCCCAGCATGGCCTTGGCATTAATATCAATGCCAAACGACTCGTTGGTTTCTCACACTCTTGCACAACAGCGATGTTTTCATGTAGGCCTGTCATGACAGGTGACTGTATATAAGACCATAGAAGTCTCCCCTACAGTGACACTAATCAAGGGAAATGGCCCCTCAGTGACAGCTTGGCTCAGGCCCCTCATATTCACTTTCTCTCTGTTATCTATGTTGACAGTCTAGAATGGACTTCTCTGTTCACTGTAGGTTTATATACTGGCAAAATACCTTTTTGTGAAGGTATTTTATTTTTGTTATGTGTCTTCTAAATAGGTTTATTGAGTTGATATTTGTCTCACACTGACTGAACTTGGCTCAGTGTCCGCATAAATAGATCACGTCAAAGTAAGAACATCAAGGTAGGTCGTTAGTAGTTTAATTTAGTCTGCCAGTGTGTTTTCTAATGCATAGAAGTGTTTCTGCTTGATGTGTTGTCTCACCCAACTGGTTTTCTTTTCTCCCTGTCTCTGGCCTCTTTCTTTATTTCTGTCACTCTTTCATTTTTTCTCACCCTCTCTTCTCTACACCACTTTTTCTCTCCCTCTGTACCCCATCTTCTCTTTCCCTCTTGCCTCCTTTCTCCATAATTCTTTCTCCCTCTCTCAGCTGTCATGCCACTCCACAAGTCGTCCCACAAGGCGCCTCGCCTGGACCCCACCATGATCTCAGCTCCGCTGGGGGACTTCCGCCACACCATGCACATCGGGAGGGGAGGAGATGCTTTTGGTGACACCTCCTTCCTGGCTACTGTTGGCCCCAGCTCTGACCCTGGGTCTCCGGGTGCCACGGCAACAAACGACTCAATGGCGCCCGTTGATTCCGAGACGCCACTTAACCACACTGATGATGTCACGGATGGCTTCGGAAGCCCACTGAACAGTGAGCTTCAGCATTCCGAGTCGGTGTCGTCTTTCACACTCGATATGGATTTCGACCTGGGCCCATCCATCATGGGTGATGTGCTGGGGGTGATGGATGGACTGGGGCTGAACTCAGACTGGACTAGGACTCGCGCTAATGAGGAAGACGTCTCCAGTCCAAGCAAAAGTCTTGTCGTTGAAGTGGAGAATTTTAAAATGGCGGCGGAGGATCAGTCTGTCAGCATAAGGAACAAGCTGAATGAGAAGAAGCTTTTAGAGATCGAGGGAGATGAGGTGGGACATGGAATGATAATAGAGGGGACTGGAGGGATCAAGGCCAAAGGCCAGAGGCCGAAGGTGAGATTCAGCGACAAACGAGAGGAGATCATTCGCCAAGCGTCAGAGGAGGAAGGTCAGGGGTTAGATGTTGAGGAAGAGTATGTGAGTCCCACCGAGGAAGATCGAGAGAGAGGGAACAACGTCATCAGCTTGCCAATCGTGGGAATAGAGGTACAGCCCACAAACCACAAGGCGGATTCACCTTCCAGTCCCGCCTCCTCACACAGCTCAGGGTATGAGGGTGTCACCCCATTGGACAGGAGGAGGGTTGACAACTGTCACTCAGAGACTGATTCCGAGGAGGAGGAGGAGGAGGAGGAGGAAGGGGGAGACAATGGACAGGGCTACACATTTGAAGATGAGTTTGATGATGAAATCGGCCTATAAGAGTGCTATGGGGTCTTACGTCAATCAATGAGAGGATAAAATGGTTCCTCGTTGGTTGTGAACTATGTACAGTTTACTTCCTCTATGCATTGTTCTGCAAATTATCATTCAAAAGGGAGGTTTAACCAAAGCAAAGTATTTCAGAAGAACTGGATATTTGAAGAGTCTCTGTTGAAATATTTTTGGGACCAAATTGCTCCTTTGGATCCTCAGTCATAGACATGCAGTTAGTAAACAGTTACTACAGGAATCTGTTTTCATTGAATCAATCTTATAAGCTCCAATTGATGGACAGAAGAATTTGACCTATGAAATAGCCACCTATGTATTGACATTGTACTTCAATTTATTATGTCTCAATTGAAAATACAAAGAATAGCCTAGTATTGTTTTAAGCCAAGCAGGTTTTAAGTGAATAAATAGCCTAGTTTGCAGCACTTTAATTCATTTCAAGAAACTGGAAGCTTTACTGTTAAATCAGTGCTCAGTAAAAGATAATGACAGTTTTTTAAATGACAATGATTAAGGCAAATTGAAATGTTTTAACTAACATGTTTTAGTTTTTACCAGGTCAAAGTTGTTTCTTAAGAGAAAGTGCATATGATACAGAAAGACTAGTATCTTATGCTGAAGGTGCCTTAAAGGGAGTCATTGTTCATATCCCTGTGCTTTAACTCACCATAGCCATGTCTTCCTTCTTGATGTTGTATTTTCATATCATGTATTGCTCAGAGCAAATTGCTTTGTTGTCTGTTTTGCATTGCATCTTAATGCTCTTTAGAAACAAACTAAATGAATCAGCCTTTTTAGGACAATTATAGATTTCTTTGCCACCTGTTTCTCCACCTAATGCATGGAAAGTCTATTTTTATTCCTGAGTGATTTTATTGTTAAATGCCACTGGGTTGTTCCAGGAAATTAGTCCTTTTAAGGTAGTGTAACTTGGTTAAAAATATATATATATTTCACCTAATTTTAACATTCTGTAATGATGAGCACATTTTCAACTTAATAAAACATGTTTTCCCATCTCAATATACTATAACTGCCAAATAAAGTAACAGGGTTGACTGTAACAGGGTTAATGATTTCATCTTAAATCAGCCATAAATCACCTTGTGACAGGGGGAATGGAAGCTTATTGCTTGCAAAAGGGAGGGGCAATTCAATGCAAGGTTCAAAACATTTTATTAAGTTAAACATTATTAGCCTGTAGCAGGGTTGACGAGTTAAAGCTCGACCCACTCAGTTTTTCACCACAAAACACCAGAAAATGGCCAAAAAGAGTAGAACCAGCTCACCTGCATTTACACTGATTTGACTATTAGTTTATTTAAAAATGAATAGTTTTACGATATTAAGACAAGTTCAGTTCACGTAACAGGGTTGACCTTAAAATGAGTGACTTTAAAAAAAAAAATATTTGTAAAAAAAATTACCCTAATGAATCCCTAAACTCAAGAAATAAAAAATTATCTTCAGAAATGACTCAAAATAAGCAACAGAATAACTAGGGTTTCACAATTTTGGGGTGAAGTGGATTAAAATCTTTTGAGAAGTCAGTGCACAGAGGGACATGTCAATGCTGAATTGTATTCATTAAAAAAAATATGTTTTATAGAATTATCCATGTGGTCTACTTAATTTTAATATAACAGGCTTTTAAATCCAATATTGGTGCACAATTTCTACTTAAAATATCAAAGGATGCAAAAGCAACTAATTTCATGGAACAACCCAACTCTGTTTATGGATACCTCATTTTAAGAATTTCCTCTTATTTAGAGCTTTAATATCTATGGTGTTTTCATGACATAAATCTATCATTCCTAAAAAAAAATTTAACTGAACTGTTCACATTCCATTATTTAATTTCTCATGTCAGAATTTTTCTGACCTAAATTACATCCAATGTAGGCCTATTTTTATTTGAATGCATTTAGCCTGTGTAGTCAATTACAAAAGTTCTTAGTTTTGTTTTTAACAACCACTGACAATCTCTGAAATTGATGTGCTTCATCTCATGTTTTGAATTTCAGTTGCAAAGCATATATGACCTTATATTTAATACTTCTTTTGGACCAACATTGTACAAGGGGGTTGGGTTGAATGCATTCAGGTGCACAACTGACTAGGTATCCCCCTTTCCCCTTACAAGTAATGCTGTAGGGAGAAGAGGAGGGGGTCTGGAAAATATTGTCTCTGGACATGTTCTTTATCTCGTGATGGATCCTCTTGGATATGCTGATTACTTCAATAAACATATTTCATTACAGCGTAATGTTTCAGCAAAGTGTTTCCTTGTGTCAGTGTGTCATTAACTTATGTGGAAAGATGGCAGGAATATTAATGCGAGAATACACTCTACTACGTCTGTATTTGGACAGGGATGCCAACCTTTAAAATGTGGCTATATTCTCCAGCATTTTGGATTTGAGATAATGTTTCATATGAGATGACAGGACAGAATGTCACCTTTTTATTTGAGGGTATTTTACTTTTTAGAAATGAAAGCACTTTATAGATCTAGTCTCTTGTAGATGTCAAGCAATGTCGCTTCCAAATTCCTAGCACATATTGACTACATCAAAATTGTGACTACAAACTCATTGGATGCATTTGCAGTTTGTTTTGTTTTTGTTTTGCCCAATAGAAACTGAATGACTTGAGTCATTTTCTAAGTGAGTAGATACAATGTTTCTGAACACTTCTAAATCAATCCTGATAATACCATGATTAAGAAAAATCATTCATGAATAATGAGTGTGAAAGTTAGGCTCCAACAAAGCATGCAAACCTGTCACCATTACCAATAATGGGGGAGATGAGCATTTTTTGGTGGGGGTATGATCTTCATCCCTCTAACTTTCTCACTCACCATTCACACATCATTTATGATTATCTATAACCACGGTAGCATTCTTATTCATGTAGGTGTTCACAAACACCTTAACTTACGATAAAAGTGTCTCAAATGACAGTACATTATTCACCATTCACTTCCTATTGGAGAAACATCATCCGAAACACAACCAAAACAAGCTGTGTTTACACATATTGCCGCATGAGTGCGCTGTGCGCAAGCTGTGCAAGTTGGTGGCAGAACAAGGGAGAGTTCTTATCGAACACCAGCAATGAGTGCGCTGTGCGCAAGCTGTGCAAGTTGGTGGCAGAACAAGGGAGAGTTCTTATCGAACACCAGCAAAAACAAACGCCTATTTACACGTAGTTTATGAGTCCCTTTCACACTACTTTTGGATTATGATTGGATTTTAAGGCTCGTATGAATGTCCTTCTTAATATAATGTTTGTGTCATCATCGCAAATCTACTGCATTTTACTTCAACCAGTAAAATGGATATTTCGGCTAGCTTTTGCTACAGCCTATATCAACGAGCGTAAGCATTCTAGATAACTGCTTCATCCAAAATGAGTTATTTTGCAAAAATCCCAACCCAAATATAATCTTAACGACTGTTCAAGCAAGAATCAAAACATAATTGTAAGCGTATGAGAACCCCAAAAAGTTATTTTGTTTGTAAGTAATAAAAACGTAAATCTAGGGTCTGTCGAATGGGCAGATGGCAATGGCTTTCTTACTGCCGCCAAAGAGTAGCTCGCATCTGTGCATGACGTCAGTGTGTCGTGTACTGGAAAAGGGTATGCATCCAAGAAGTTTGTAGTCACAAGCTTGTAGTTAGTGGTCATGTCAGAATACTCATACTTGTGTCCTAATAGGCAGTGGTCTAAAGTACTTAAGTAAAAATACTTTAAAGTATTTTTGGGGGGTATCTGTACTTTACTATTTATATTTTTGTTACATGTTTTGTTGTTGTTTACATCTCGTTACATTTTGAATGCTTGGCAGGACAATAAAATTATCGAATTCAAACACTTATCAAGAGAACATCCCTGGTCATCCTACTACCTCTGATCTGGCGGACTCACTAAACGCAAATGCTTGGTTTGTAAATGTTGTCTGTTGAGTGTTGGAGTGTGCCTCTGGCTATCAGTAAATAAAATAATAACATGGTACCATCTGTTTTGCTTAATATAAGACATTTTAAATTATTTATACTTTTACTTTTATTTTCGATTCTTAAGTACATTTTAGCAATTACATTTACTTTTGATACTTAAGTATATTTAAAATCAAATACTTTTAGACTTTTATTCAAGTAGTATTTTACTGGGTGACTTTCACTTTTACTTGAGTCATTTTCTATTAAGGTATCTTTACTTTTACTCAAGTATGGCTATTGGGTACTTTTTCCACAACTGCTAATAGGACGTTTGAGTATTCATTTTTTAAATATATATTTTTTTACAGTATGTGACGTTTCAAAAATCGAGTATACTTTAAATGTGCAGATGTCAAATTCATTTCGGCTTTGACAACAGCTGATAATCAATAAGGATAAGGATGTGCTACCGAAATTAGTCACAAATGCGAAACCATGCAGTCCAGCATGACCCATTCTCATTATGCGACAATATAACGATTTATATTATGTGAATTTTCTTAAATCGTAGCTTCTGCGGAAACCTGGTCTTAAAACATTTCATATTATTCTGTATATAAATCCAGGACACTCCATTTAGTATATGTTACGTCTGGTATGGTTACATAAGACAGATGGTTACTTCAGGCAAAAACAAAAGGAGGGTGGTTGGTCGTGTGGATAGGATGGGTTGGCGTATAACGTGAACGTCTAGTAACTGTTCAACTACTTTTGAGCTACATTGCAACTACTTAGCATGTTATGTAACCCTTCTGTTAACCCGAACGCCCATCCCAGCTAATATTAGCCACCTAGCTAGAATTCGTAACATATCATACGTTTTGCAAATTCGTAAACTATGAAATCTGTACTGGACATCCAACAATTAATACATACAATACGAAACGTAACATCGTACGTAACATCGTTCTAAATTGAGTGTATCTGCTTTAAATACAGAATACTACAAAATGCTCTGAGACCAGGTTGTTTGCGGTGGTGTTCAAATGCCGTTTTTGTTCTTACAATGATCACGAGTATCGCATCGTAGACTAGTCTTTTTTCTCCTTAAAAACTACGTGGATTTATGTTTTCTAATTGAAAAGTGTTTCTTGTCCTCTTGGCTTTCGTCGGAGCTTTTAAATACTAAACCATCTTTTGATTTGTGAATGTGTAGGCACTATGTGGCTGTGTTATTGATGCCATATTAATCAGGCCTTTTGATTTGAACATATGGATTGTTTTTGTGTTGTAGGCGTGGCTATCTACTTCATTAATGGATCAAGCCTCAGCCCAACTTCAGTTTATGGTGCTGTCCAGCAGTTCTCAATTTGCATGCACCCGACTGTCCACGTTTTATGTGCAATAGCCCTTTGATTTGAACATTTTAAACGTTTGTGTGTACTACTAGGCTGTTTGATTTCATTATTTTCTGTTACAGCACTTTGTTGAAATGGAACCATATTAGTTTGTCTTCAGTCCTTAAATAGGATAGATGAGCTGTATGGTCTAGGTCAAATGTGATAGTCTTCCTAAAACCAGCCTGGTCTACCACGGTGTAGGTCTAATGTGATAGTCTTCATATAACCAGCCTGGTCTACCACGGTGTAGGTCTAATGTGAAAGTCTTCCTATAACCAGCCTGGTCTACCACGGTGTAGGTCTAATGTGATAGTCTTCCTATAACCAGCCTGGTCTACCACGGTGTAGGTCTAATGTGATAGTCTTCCTATAAGCAGCCTGGTCTACCACGGTGTAGGTCTAATGTGATAGTCTTCCTATAACCAGCCTGGTCTACCACGGTGTAGGTCTAATGTGATAGTCTTCCTATAACCAGCCTGGTCTACCACAGTGTAGGTCTAATGTGATAGTCTTCCTATAACCAGCCTGGTCTACCACGGTGTAGGTCTAATGTGATAGTCTTCCTATAACCAGCCTGGTCTACCACGGTGTAGGTCTAATGTGATAGTCTTCCTATAACCAGCCTGGTCTACCACGGTGTAGGTCTAATGTGATAGTCTTCCTATAACCAGCCTGGTCTACCACGGTCTAGGTCAAATGTGATAGTCTTCCTATAACCAGCCTGAGTAGGCCTATAACTCCATTCCTATTTTATTCAGAGTTTAGAGAAATGAATCGAATTGGAAATGAACTATTATCAGGCTGGTTAATGTAATGCATGTCTGTTGAATTTGGAAAAAATCCACCCACACTCTGCCCCGCCCCACCTACTCAGCCAATCAGGAGCCGCTACTGAGTTGCAGCTGTGGCATACTGCATACTTTTTACTAAACGGTACATGCTAAATAGAATGCAACGGTGAGTGAATAGCATGGAGTTTAAGTACGTAGTATGCTAGTATGGGTATTTGGACAAGACCACTGTGTGCATATACAGCTCTGGAAAAAATTAAGAGACCACTGCAAAATTATCAGTGTCACTATGTATAGGTATGTGTTTGAATAAAATGAGCATTTTTGTTTTATTCTATAAACTACTGACAACATTTTTCCCAAAATACAAATATTGTCATTTAGAGCATTTACTTACAGAAAATAACTGGTCAAAATAACAAAAAATATGCAGTGTTGTCAGACCTTGAATAATGCAAGAAAATAAGTTCATATTAATTTTTAAAGAACATAATACTGTTTTAACTTAGGAAGAGTTCAGAAATCAATATTTGGTGGAATAACCCTGATTTTCAATCCCAGCTTTCATGCATCTTGGCCTGCTCTCCACCAGACTTTCACATTGATGTTGGGTGACTTTATGCCACTCTTGACACAAAAATTCAAGCAGCTCGGCTTTGTTTGATGGCTTGTGACCATCCATCTTCCTCTTGATCACATTCCAGAGGTTTTCAATGGGGTTCAGGTCTGAAGATTGGGCTGGCCATGACAGGGTCTTGATCTGGTGGTCCTCCATCCACACCTTGATTGACCTGGCTGTGTGGTATGGAGCATCGTCCTGCTGGAAAAAACAATCCTCAGAGTTGGGGAACATTGTCAGAGCAGAAGGAAGCAAGTTTTCTTCCAGGACAACCATGTACGTGGCTTGATTCATGCGTCCTTCACAAAGACAAATCTGCCCGATTCCAGCCTTGCTGAAGCAACCCCAGATCGTCACTGATCCTGCATCAAATTTCACAGCGGATGTGAGACACTGTGGCTTGTAGGCCTCTCCTGGTCTCACACCCACTGTGAAATATGGTGGAGGATCGGTGATGCGAGGAATGGTTTCTGAGGATTGGTTTTTCCAGCAGGACGATGCACCATGCCACACAGCCAGGTCAATCAAGGTGTGGATGGAGGACCACCAGATCAAGAATGTGATCAAGAGGAAGATGGATGGTCACAAGCCAAGCTGCTTGAATTTTTGCACCAGGAGTGGAATAAAGTCACCCAACATCAATGTGAAAGACTGGTGGAGAGCATGCCAAGACGCATAAAAGCTGTGATTTAAAATCAGGGTTATTCCACCAAATATTCCTAAATTAAAACATTAGTGTGGTGTTTAAAAATGATTATGAACTTGTTTTCTTTGCATTATTCAAGGTCTGACAACACTGCATCTTTTTGTTATTTTGACCAGTTGTCATTTCTGCAAATAAATGCTCTAAATTATATTTTTATTTGGAATAAATGTTGTCAGAAGATTATAGAATAAAACTTTATTTTTTTACCCACACACATACCTATAAATAGTAAAACCAGAGAAACTGATCATTTTGCAGTGGTCTCTTCATTTTTTCCACAGCTGAATATACAAATACCCTCAAATAAAAGTTGACACTGTACTAAACCCTTTGATCTAAAAGCAAAATGTAATATTAGCATCACTCTAGAAATACAGACATAGGGGGGTGTACATCAATGGAAATGACTAACTCATGAACTCATTCCTTCATGTCAACCAACAGGCATTTTGTTGGGTTGAGAAAAAATGTACACCAAAACAGTCATTTGGTAAAATGTTTTACTTTGAACATGTTGGTACACATGCTACTTGTGAAGGCCAGAAGGAATAACATACATGCACAGTACATAGTAAATGCATGCCAACAGAGCAGTGAGGGGACTGAGAAATAAAAAACACAGGCACACACACTTAGACCCTCTCTCTCACACACACACACACACACACACCTATACAGAGATGGTCCTGAACACGTTGAAGCCTGACAGAGCAGTAGAGACCATCACTCCAGGTATCTGCGGGTGCCAGTGGATTTCCTTGACCTCTGTCTGACCCTGGTGCAGGAACAGCAGCTGGGGGGGCAGGTCCTTCACCCCCTCCGCCCTCGCACCAACATCACATGACTCTACCGATAGGTCCCATTGGCTGACCACGTCGTCCGCTCCAGAGGCGGCGAACACGCTGGAGTCCACAGGGTTCCATTCTACCGATGTCACTGGCGCGCTGTGCTGCTTGAAGTTAGCCACCGGCCGGCCCGACTGAAAGCACAGGTAGATAATATTACGGTTTAACATGGTTTAGAATAACTGCATAACCATGTTTAAGATCTGCCTTGTCAAACACACACTGACCCCAGACCAGTCCCATGGGCGACCTCCCAAGTTAAGGGTTCTAAAGCGCAATACGAGTCAGACCATGTAACCACTGTTGATTTGGTGCTCCTCCAGCACATCAGAGTAATATCAAATCTCTAAAGCTCGAAGCTAAAAATAAATAAAATAAAATAAAAAGAGGGCCAGTGTGTGGGAGCCAACTTTCCTCTACATTCCACCCACATCTTGAAATGCCATCATACAGGAAAGGACAGGATTACCGTGGGTGTAGAGAAGGGGCGGGGGAGACAAGAGGACTTATCATACAACGCATCACCAGGGGCAACTGCCTGTTCACCTTGCTATCATCCAGAAGGCGAGGCCATTACAGGTGCATCAAAGCTGGGACGGAGAGACTGAAAAACAGCTTCTCTCTCAAAGCCATCAGAATATTAATCAGCCATCACTAACAATGAGTGGCAGCTGCCAAAATACTGACTCAAATCTCTAGCCACTTTAATAATTAAAAATTGGATGTAATAAATGTGTTACAAGTCACTTTATATAATGTTTACATACCCTACATTACTCATCTCATATGTATATATTGTACCGGTACTCTATACCATCTACTGCATCTTGCCTATGCCGCACGGCCATCCATATATTTATACTTACTCATTCCTTTACACTTGTGTGTGCATAAGGTAGTTGTTGTGAAATTGTTAGATATTATTACACGGTCGGAACTAGAAGCAAAAGCATTTCACCACACTTGCATTAACATCTGCTAACCATGTGTATGTGACCAATAAAATGGTATTTGATTATTGTCCGATGCACAGAAAACACAGGTAGAGATTGATGGCAGTGTGTGATTGTTCAGCAGCAGTGGCTTGCAGTGACAATCTGTTAAGACTGTTGGGACTGCAGCCATATTAAACCCAAACAAACCAACCCAGATGCTGCAATAATGATGCAAAGATGGCATTTACAGTATTTGCCATCCTTCCATTACTTTTTATGGGTTTAATATTTTCCAGAAAATCTTAAATAATACCTTTGAGAAAATTGCAACCACCCTGGTACTCCTGTTCAACCCGGAAATGCTATTTAAAGTTGAAGCTAATGAAGAAAAAGCTGTGTACATTTGCAAATACTGTGCCAAATCATATGTGAAGAATGCAACAAAGATGCAGAATCATCTGGCCAAGTACATAAAGTTCTCTCAGCGCTCACAACAAGCAACCGTTGACAAAAGTCCCTCTACTTCTATTCGAGGTGAAAACGATGAATCAGACACCTTACCGATAGCAACAGCTCATGGTCCTCCTGGAATCATTTGTTTTTTTGACTCAATGGAGGAACGTAGTCAGAGAAATGCTGAGGAATGTCTTGCTCGAGCTGTGTATGCAACTGGTTCCTCTCTGATGCTCACAGGCAATGTGTCTTGGAAGAGATTTCTGAATGTTCTTTGCCCAGCATACACCCCTCCAACCAGACATGCTTTATCTACTCATTTGCTGGATGCAGAGCTCAACAGAGTTCAAGTGAAGGTCAAGCAAATCATCGAGAAAGCAGACTATTGCAATCATCTCTGATGGGTGGTTGAATGTTCGTGGGCAAGGAATAATTAACTACATCATCTCCACCCCTCAATTAGTATTCTAAAAGAGCACAGACACGGGACAATAGACACACCGGTCTCTACATTGCAGATGAGCTGAAGGCAGCCAATGACCTTGGACCACAGAAAGTATTTGCACTGGTGACAGACAATGCTGTGAACACGACGGCTGCTTGGTCTAAAGTGGAGGAGTCCTAACCTCACATCACACCCATTGGTTGTGCTGCTCATGCATTGAATCTTCTCCTCAATGACACCATGGCACTGAAAACAATAGATACGCTCTACAAGAGAGCCAAGGAAATGGTTAGGTATGTGAAGGGTCATCAAGTTATAGCAGAAATCTACCTCACCAAGCAATGTGAGAAGAATAAGAGCACCACATTGAAGCTGCCCAGCAACCCCCGTTGGGGTGGTGTTGTTATCATGTTTGACAGTCTCCTGGAGGGGAAGGAGTCTCTCCAAGAAATGGCCATATCACAGCCTGCCGATATGGACAAGCCCCATCAAGAGGATCCTGCTGGATTATGTATTTTGGGAGAGGGTGGTAACAGCTTGAAACTCCTGAAACCTATAGCAGAAGCCATTGCACGGATTGAGGGAGACAATGCCATCCTGTCTGATCTTCAGACTCTGCTAGCAGATGTAAGAGAATAAATCCACTGCCCTGCCCACTTCACTGTTTCTCCAAGCAGAGGAAACTGCAGTTCTGAAATACATCAAAAAGCGTGAAGACTTCTGCCTGAAGCCCATACTCGCTTCAGCGTACATGTTGGACCCCAAGTACACTGGCAAGAGCATCTTGTCTGGTGCAGAGATCAACAAGGCCTATGGTGTCATCACTACCGTGTCTCGCCACCTTGGCTTGGATGAGGGCAAGGTTCTTGGCAGTCTGGCGAAGTACACTTCCAAGCAAGGGCTTTGGGATGGAGATGCAATATGGTAGTCGTGCCAACATATCTCATCAGCCACCTGGTGGAAGGGACTTTGTGGATCTGAGGCTCTTTCCCCTGTTGCCTCCATTATCCTCCAAATCCCACCAACATCAGCCGCCTCAGAGCGCAACTGGTCCTTGTTTGGGAACACGCACACCAAAGCACGCAACAGGCTGACCAATACAAGGGTTGAAAAATTGGTGGTCATCCAGGCAAATCTGATGCTTTTTGAGCCTGACAACGAGCCATCCTCAACAAGGTTGGAAAGTGATAGTGAAGATGAGGCCTCAGAGTCTGATGTTCAAGAGGTGAACATTGATGAGATTCAGGGAGAAGAGATGGAATCCTGAGAGGAAGTCAACCAAAGATTTTGTTTCTAGAATATCATTTTACAGATGTATGTTGAAAACATTTTTGGTTACAATGGATCATTGGGGATCATTAAATATTCATTTTCTTTTGTTATTCAGTGAACTTATTTAATTAAAGGTTAAATTCACAACTAAATCATTTTAAAAATGTCTTTTGGAAGTATTTAATCATTTGCAATTATGTCTACTTATGATAAGGTAAAAGGTATATGTTTCTGTCTCCATATATGGAAAATACACTACTGTTCAAAAGTTAAGGCACTTAGAAATGTCCTTGTTTTTTGTAAAGAAAAGCAATTTTTGTCCATTAAAATAATATGAAATTGATCAGAAATACAGTGTCAACATTGTTAATGTTGTAAATTGAATATCTACATAGGCGTACTGACGCCAATTGTCAGCTTCAGTGAAGAGGCGACTCAGGGATGCTAAGTTCCTCTGTCCAGTGTCTGTTCTTTTGCCCATCTTAATATTTTATTTTTATTGGCCAGTCTGAGATATGGATTTTTATTTGCAACTCTGCCTAGAAGGCCAGCATCAACAAGGAAATGTCTAAGTGACCCCAAACTTTTGAACGGTAGTGTATATCCAATGCAAAAAAACATCTACATTTAAATGGTATTAATATTCATTTCTGTTAATTCCCACAGAAAATTTCCACCTCTGAATATTCCCTAAAATGTGCAACACTAATGGTGACTATTTAAACAGTCTGATGGCCTAGAGAAAGCAGCTATTTTACAGTCTCTCAGTCCCAGCTTTAATGCACCTGTTCTGCCTTTAAATGATAAATAACAAATGTTTTCAAGTGCAACTTTAGCAATGATGGTTTTGGGAAACAGCTCTGAGATGTAATGATACTCCTATGAAGGTTCTAACGAAAAACTTAGCCTTCCGTTTCCCAAAATAAACTTGCCCTGGTTGGTACCGTAGGATCAGCTGATCCTCCCTAAATCCCAACTTTAGACTAATGTCTAAGTCTAGGGGCAAATTAACCCTACTGCAGTTCTTACCTGGAACTGCCTCAAGTCCCAAACTTTCAGAAGTCCGTCGTCCCCGCCAGACAGGAGGAATGGTTCAGTCCTGTTCCAACTGATGACGTTGACGTCTGAGGAGTGTGCCTCCTTGGCACAGAGCATGGAGTTGGGCGGGGCTCTGGTGTCCCAGACCCGGATGGACTGATCCACAGAGCAGGATGCAAAAACCTTGGGGGTAGGATGAAAGAGGGAGGAGGGAGAAAAGAGGGAGAAAGAGGACAATGAGACAGAAAGTTGCAGTTTTAGCTATAATTCTGCAACTGACCTCATTTCATGTCTGCTTCTTCTGACATTAAAAAAGTAAAGTTTCTTTTCATCTATTGATATTGTCACTCAGCCTAACATCCCACTGCTTCTCCCATCATACCGTGGCTTCTGTGGGTGACCACTGCAGGTCCTCCACAGACTTGGTGTGAGAACTGAAAGGCCGTTGGTCGATCTGCCAGGAAGTCCCTCCCTCCTGTGGTTCCCACACATGGATGTTCTTTTTGCAGTCGCCACTGACCAGCCGACCTTTTAGACAAAACATACTAATAAATGAGTTTATTATTCTACTCTTGTATTCACATTTATTTAGGGACAGTTTCACAGAACCACATTAAGACTAGTCCTGTACAAAAAAAATCTAATTTATCGTCAAGGTAATTAGATTGAGCCAGTCATTCTCATTAATTTGGGATGGAAGCAAACATAGTAGACGTCCTCTTATACATAGAACAGTAACTACACAGCGGATGGTGAGGAATATGCACTCTGCTTTAGACGTACCAAAACATCAGACGTGGCAATGGACCGACTCACCGGGTACTTTGGGCGACCAATCAATGGCAAAGCCCTCACTCATGTGACCCGAGAAACTGAAGAGGGGCGTGGCTTCCTTCTGCTGTTTAACAAAGGTTGACATGGCAGCTGAACTGTGGACGGCTTCCATCTGGGATCGGAGGTCAAATATCTCCACCTGACCTTTCTCTGACCAGACAGCAGCCAATGACTGATCTCCACGATGGGTCACCTGGTGGGGAAATAGACAAGTGTTAATGTTGAGCCTTTCAAACCACTGCTGCCTCACATCACACACAGTCCAATCAGGGAGCATGTACAGAAGAACAAACTGAGGGTGCAAGAGATATTTAGATACTCTCAGACAACGAGAACAGTTCAACTCACTCGGACTCTGTTGATCCCTCCATAGTGAGGCATCATGGCCAACTCCATCTGTGGCTTCTCATCTTCATCATCCTCTTCATCACTCTCTCCATCACTGCTCTCGTCCCCCTCCTTCACTTTCTCTGTAGTACCGTGGAGGTTGTGCATGCGTATGAGAAGCAGTCTTAGAGGAAGGAGGAGAAAAGGTATGGTAGGATAAGTCAATGAGGCCTGGGCAATGAAGGACTACCAATAGCGGGGTGTGCAAAAAGTATATTCAATGTAAGTATTTGGGGATCCCTTCACATCAGCCTCCCAATAGGAAGGCAATCTGAGTGTATGCTGAGTGTCATTGTTATGGATCGGTGGGTGTGACAGCTACCTGTTGCTGAGGGCAGCGTCAGCCTGTGTGCCTGCACAGAGCAGCATAGAGAGGGGATACTGTTCCCTGCCGTCTCCATTCGCATCTCTCAACACGTCGAAGCTCAGGCAAGGAGCACCTGGGGCGGGGGGTATATGGTGACAAAGCAAAACAATCAGCAAGTGCCCATCTAGATCAATCTTTGGTTAATTACAAACTAATGCTATAACGTTAGCAAACAAGCTATCCAATACATTTGAAATAACAGTTCGTGACATTGTAAGTTCAAAACATTCTAATTAATTTGTTTGATGGGCAATAAAATAACTCTATTAACTGTTGGACCAACCTGTCTGACACTCGTGGTACATGCGGTAAGCCGACCGGTCCATCTCGAGCTCCTCTCCGGGTTGGAGAGGCTGTTTTCCGGGGACATAAACTTGAGTTTCCTGTTCTCCATCCTTTCCCTCTTCTTCCATTTCGTCTTCGTCGCTGCCACCCCCTTCCATTTCTTCCATCTCTCCATCTTCGTTCGGAAACGTGTCTTCTCCGGGCGCCGACATTTTGAGAGGGGCCAGGCTTTGCTTACTTCCGGTGGATTGATCACGTGGCTTGTCTCTCGCTCGCTCATTTGCGATAATTCAGCTGATGTGCCCCCTCTATTCCTGACCTCTTTGGCAGACAGCCTGGAATTTTTCCTGACCCTTGCTACTGCCAGTAAAGTCCACTAATTCTAAAAGCATCTAACCAAGGAAGGAATTACTGTAATCTTATGGATAAACAAAAAGTATTACAAAATGTAAAGCGAACATTCAAGGCAGGTGGGTTTTTGAGCCCCACCTGTTTAGCTGAAATATTTGTTCCCCTGTTTCGCATGTTATTTTGTCATTACTACGTGTCACATATCAGTTTGCAAACAGTGTAAAAAATAATACAAACATGGTCTCTTTTTTGCTTTCTTGAGTAAGGCAGATCAGAAATGCAGGTGTTTCAGCATAGCTTAGTGCTTTGTGTGGTGGAGGGGCAGCCAGAGTGTAGGAGTTGGTCATCTTCTCTAGTTGTGCCATGATTTGCTCAGTGTTCTGTCACTCATAGGGACACTACATCATCACAAAAGCTACAGGTAGAGCTAGAAAGTTCAAGCCCCTTGGGTGGTGCCATAAATTTACATTAAAAAAGTGCCCATCCAAGAAGGCTCAAGGTCCTTGGTCACAGATTTAATGACGTCAAATCACGTTATATCTACCGCAGCTTTGATTGGACTGATAAAAATCAACATCATACTTTAAAAATCAACATCATACTTTAAAAAATCTTATCTAGCAAGCTAAACAAGCAGTCTACTGGCAAATCCTTTTCAATTCTTGTCATATGAAGAGAAATTATAGAAAAAACGTATCGGTGCTCATCGGCCATTGGACATAAACATTACACAGGAAGTTGGAAATCGCAAATTCAACAATGAGTGGTTTGGAAGGAATCAGTGGCTAACTGCAAGTGTTGCAAAGCAATCACTAGCCTTCTATTCGTTGGAGAGGGTGTGTAGTCCAAGTCTGGGTTTAAGAGTCTCTTTTCCAAATTTAAACGGATAAACATTCACACGCAACACAATAGGCCAGAAAAGGCTGAATACATTGTCCATGCTGTCAATCCAGAATGACTTCTGCCGTGTTCAAAACAACTGGAAACTCGGAACTGGGAAATCTCAGACTTTAGTGTGTTCAAGGCAACTGGGAACTCTGGAAAAAAAACAAGCTCCGACTGGGAAAATACGTTTTGAACGGTCATCCAACTCGCAATTCCAAGTCGGGAGCTCCGACCTGAAGATCACTGACGTCCTGATTCAACCTAGTTTTTTCTGAGTTCCCAGTTGTCTTGAAAGAACCATAAATCCAGAGAATGCCAGACAACATTTGCCCACAAGAAGGACCCCCGTGCCACCTTCCTGTTCAAGTGAGCACAGCATAACAGTGAGTACAAAAATGTATTTTATGCTGCTGCATAAATTATGTGATATGACAGGGAGATATGTATACTGTAGCTAAGAAAGTAATACTAAGTGTATGTTGTGTAGTAAGCTGTTAGCAGCCCATGTGCCTCACACTAATAACTTGGTCCCTTTCCACCTCATAACTTAGCCTACTGTTCTGACTTGGTGGTGCACATGTAGTGTATAGCCTGTTTTAGACAGATGTAATCATTTAATATTTTAAGAGCTTTCATTGTCTGCTTATACAGTATGCCCCCTTTATTTATCTTACGGTTCTGACTTGGTGTACAGGGAAAATACTGTAAGAACGGCCCATGTTCTGAATTCTTTGGCTCTTCATTTCAAAATTGCTGAACAAATAGTTATATTGATTCCATCCATCTTAGCTCACTCATTAATGTCTTAATCAAATTACGATAGCCTCTTATCCGCTTATCGTTCCCTTATGCCATAGTTTGTAAATCTCAATTGTCTCAATTGAGTTTGCCCCACCAAGATTTACATACTAAAATCGCCACTGAGCCTACTGTCCAAACTCCAGCCACCTACATTGCTGAGCCTGAGCATTATCATTGCAATTTCAGTCATGCAATATCAATACTATACTATGTATCATCATGTTTACTTCTGGTGTAATGGTGATGGGTATTTACCATGGAGAATGATTGAGGCTTCTAGTGGCCAAAAGGTTGTATTAACACAGGCAGCGCCATAGAGCTCGCCAGCTTGTAGTCCTCAAAAACAGAAATTAGTTACCTCAGGTTCCTTGAGCCATTTCTATTGGGAAAATGAATGGGAAATGGATAAGGTTTTGTAATAAATGCCGAAAATAAGGTTAACACAAGCTTTGAAGATCAGAGATCTTATACTTTTTGTTCTATGAGATATCAGTCAGTTAACACGACCTTTATGAATTATGAAGTCTTTTATGTGCTTGAAGTGCATTTTTGATTACATAAATGCTTCAAAATTCACAAAACGTGCCGTTAGCTGATGAAGATTACCTCATAGAACAAAACGTATCAAATCTCCTAAGCCTGTATTTACCACAGACCTTATTTTTCGTAAATGTGTATTTTTGCTGTCTTATGTTATTTCCCAACACCCGGGGCTATGAAACAGTTAATTAAAACAGAAAGAAAAACTGAAAACTCTCTCTCTGTCCTCTCTGTGGTTGTCCTCTCCTCATAATAGGACAGCAAACATTATCTGTGTGCATCTGTTTGTTTGACTCTCACTGTCTGTTTTGATGTTGTGCAACATTCTCTCTCTCTCTCAACTGTGTGTCTCTCTCTCTCTCTCTCTCAACGGTGTCTGCAGAGGTTTATCATAGTTTCTCAGAAAGGCTGATGCTCATTTTGCTGCCTCTACATTTACAAAAGGAAGTGAGACATGCCTTGGGGGTATTGTTGTCAGTCTCCGAGCCTTGCTTTTTAAAGTTTTTGTGCAAAGAAAGCACCTGGCTGAGTTTAATGGGAGTTCTGTCTTAAGCAGGAAAAAAGGGTCTCCTTCTTTTTGTATCAAATATTTTGCAAGTGATCTGTCTAAAGTGTGTATGTGCATGTGCGTGCTTGGGTGGGTCAGGGTGCGTGCATGCATGGGCATGAGCGATTTGTGTTTGTGTGAGAAGAGCCCCTATAATTGAGTTGTGAAGCTACATTCCATCCAAAGTGCTTTCCCGACAGCTCCTTTCTTCAGCTCTGCAGCTGCAACTGTTCAGTCAGTGTGTTACTCACAGGAATCAGTCAGGAAGCTGAGCAGAGAATGACACTGTCACACCCTGATCTGTTTCACGTGTCGTGGAAATTTCCTGTATTTACCAAATCATGAGAGCAAACAACACACAAGTCAGAGTTATCACAAAGTCCATCTTTAATTATATAAGCTCCATCACAACCCGGTGACTCTCAGATCAATTCAGTGTCTATAAATGAATTCTCTGAGAGTCCCTTACACGTTGCAACTGAGATCCTTTATAGCAAAGACACACATAGCCAGACAGCATTGGCCATAATTTATCGTTCAGCTTTGTCTCCTAAACTATGTGCTTTTCTCAAACTCAGAACCTAAACAAATCCTCATATCAACAGGCATATATCAAATCCACCCTATCTTGACAAATCACAGAGACACACTGACTGGCACACAGACATTGTGGAGCCAAGAGATCCACGCCTGACCTCTCCCCTCTCTCCGGCCCAAGTAACTTAGTCTTGACAGAGAACAGATGACTGCAAACCCGGCCACAGTATTATACAAAAATAAACATTCTGATGAGAAGTAACTTACAAACATATGATGAATATAAAACATCTTACCTATGTTACCAACTAATTCAGATTATTCCCCAACACGTGTCTTTGTGCCCCCCTCCGGATGTCACCCATCTTCCCGGTGCATTTATACATGTATTCTCTGTTTGTCTGTTGCCAGTTCATCTTGTCTCGTCAAGCCTATCAGCGTTTTGTCAATGTTGCGGCTGCACTCTGGATGTGGGTTGAGGCCAATCTTCCACCGCTCTCACCTTGTCAGGGTCCATCTGAATATTCCCTGCAGTGATGATGTATCCTAGGAAGGAGATGGTGGAGCGATGGAACTCACATTTCTCCGCTTTCACGAAAAGCTTGTTCTCCAGGAGACGCTGGAGGACCTGTCGGACATGGAGGACGTGCTTTTGAGCACGAGGATGTCGTCGAGGTAGACAAACAAAAATCGGTTCACAACATGTCTCGGAGCACATCACGGACCAGGGTCTGGAACACTGCGTGAGAGTTGGTCAGTCCAAATGGCATAACCAGGTACTTATAGTGCCCGCTAGCCATGTTAAAGGAAGTCTTCCATTCATCTCCTTCCCGTAGCTGAACCAGATGGTAGGCGTTCCGAAGGTCCAACTTGGAGACGATGATCGCCCCCTGGAGAGGCTCCAAATCTGAAGAGATGAGTGGTAGCAGGTAACGGTTTTTAACCATAATGTCATTGAGACCCCGGTAGTCGATACTCGGACACAAGATCTTGTCCTTCTTCTCCATAAAGAAGAACCCTGAGCCGGCGGTGGAGGAAGATGGACGCATATTACTGCAGTGAGAGAGTCCTCAATATACCCCTCCATCGCCTTGGTCTCCAGACCCGAAAGGGAATAAAGTCTCCCTCGAGGCGGTGCGGTGCCCCGGGAGAAGATTGATAGCACAGTCATAGGGTTGATGCGGTGGAAGAGATGTGGCTTGGGCAGTGTAAGTCCTGGTTCTCCGTGGGAACGGCAGAGAGATCCAAGGTTTTTCCCAAGCCAGCAGGGAGATGTCCCGGAGCAGGCTGCGCCGACTTCAAACAATATACATGGAAAAGCAGGCTCCAACCCCTAATGGACCCTGTAGCCCAGTCAATAAGGGGATTGTGCCTCAGGAGACATGAAAACACCAAAACAATGGGTACACGAGGAGACTCCAGGAGCAGAAACTGCATGGATATACTGTGGTTGCCTGACACTCGCTGGTGGATAGGAACCATACTGTGGTTTACTCCGCCAATAGAGCGCCCATCCAGCGCTCTGACATCCATCAGAATGGAAAGAGGTTGAGTGGAGATACCCAGCTCAGACACCAGGGTAGGGTCCATAAAGCTCTCGTCGGCCCCAGAGTCAATGAGCTCCTGGATGGAGCTGGTCACCCCACAACAGGGTAGCATGGAGAGGGGTACGAGCAATGGAAGATGGGAAACTCCCTGTATGGCTCACCAGCGTACTCGTACTAGTACATCCTTGATGAGCCTGGTTCTTTAATTGGCAGATAGATAAAAAAAATGTCTCGTAGCTCCACAATACAGACAGCTCTGGGTGTTAAGTCTGCGTAAGCGCTCAGCAGGAGACAATCTAGCCCTGCCCAGTTGCATGGGCTCTGGAAGAGACAACTCGACAGCCCCCGGTGCCCTCCGAGAGACTTCGTCCAACATCGGATCCACTTGGAAATGTGGGTTTCGGGGATTTCCGTGATTCCTCGGAGGCGAGGTGGAAATCAAGGACGCGCGTCAGTGACAGGGAGCTGACTCCCTCTCCCTCCTACGTTCCTGTAACCACCCATCGATCCGTATGCTCAAGGCAATGAGGGAGTCGAGGTCCAGGGGTAGCTCCCGGGCTAAGAGCATGTCTTTAATCACCTTCGACAACCCGTGAAGGAACTCGTCGACGTCAGCGTTATCACGTACGCTATCCTCGAGTGATCTGAGGGAATTGAAGAGGGTCGCAGCTCAAAGATGAGAGAACACTGGGAGAGAGATGGATCTCCAGCATAGCGCTCAGGAGGAGGTAAGAGAGGTTCTTGGGAAGCCAGGGTAGATTGGGGAGAAACGCCACTGGTAGTGGGGTAATTGACAGTCTGGGGGGTTACTGTAGCTGCATCACAGACAATCCTCGGAATTGCTCCAGCAATGTGTTGAAGGCACAATCCTGGCGTTCCGCCAAGGTCTAGAATCCTTCCATAAGACCTTGAAGTAACTCCTTGTGTCTTCCAATGGTGGCTCCCTGGGAGTAGATGGCGTTGCGGAGCTGATCTTAGTCTGCTAGGTCAGTCATGGCCAGTTTGTACTATCACGACTCAGGATATGACCCAGATGCAGACACGGGAGGCGGATAGTACAGTTCTCAGATGATTCATTAGAAACACGGTTTGTGTTCAGGTTAGAGTCAGGCAGATACAGGACGCTAGGCAGGCTCAGGGTCAAGGCAGGCAGAATGGTCAGAACCGGGAAAAACTAGGAAACAGAACTAGAGGAACAGGAAGGTGAGAAAGAATGCTGGTAAGACCTGACAAGACAAGACAAACTGGCAAACAGAGAATACAGGGATAAATACACACAAGATAATGGGAAGATGTGCGACACCTGGAGTGGGGTGGAGACAAGCACAAAGACAGATGAAACAGATCAGGGTGTGACAATTACTCAGGGTGTATGCAGGTACAAAAGGATAGCCACAATGTTCAACTCACAAGCAGGAGAATCCAGAGTGGGAAAGGAACAAGTGGTTTTCTGTATGTGTTTGTGAACAATGCCCCATGACCAGCTTGCTTAGGGGTCTCTTCTCTAGCTTAATCTCTATGTAGGTGAAAGCTTTGTTATGGAAGGTTTGGGAATCACTTCCTTTTAGGTGGTTGTAGAATTTAACGGCTCTTTTCTGGATTTTAATCATTAGCGGGTAACGGCCTAATTCTGCTCTGCATGCATTATTTGGTGTTTTACGTTGTACATGGAGGATGTTTTTGCAGAATTCTGCATGCAAAGTCCCATTTTGTGAATTCTTGGTTGGTGAGCAGACCCCGACCTCACAACATTGAAAGGCAATGGGTTCTATAACCGATTCAATATTTTTTTAGCTTGATCATAAATGGGATGTCGAATTGTATGTTATTTTGATGGCTTACAAGACCCTTCTTGCCTTGTCTCTCAGATCGTTCACAGCTTTGTGGAAGTTACCTGTGGTGCTGATGTTTAGGCCGAGGTAGGTATAGTTTTTTGTTTGCTCTTGGGCAACAGTGTCTAGATGGAATATGTATTTGTGGTCCTGGCAACTGGACCTTACTTTAAACACCATTATTTTTGTTTTACTGAAATGTACTGTCAAGGCCCAAGTCTTTCTTTTTTTTAACCCCTTTTCTCCCCAATTTCGTGGTATCCAATTGGTAGTTACAGTCTTTTCATATCGGGAGAGGCGAAGGTCGAGAGCCGTGCGTCATCCGAAACACAACCCAGCTTCTTGACACAACGGCCGCTTAAACCAGAAGCCAGCCGCACAAATGTGACGGAGGAAACACCTGGCAACTGTGTCAGCGTGCATTGCACCCGGCCCGCCACAGGAGTCGGTAGTGCGCAATGGGACAAGAACGTCCCTGCCGGCCAAACCTTCCCCTAACCCGGACGATGCTGGGCCAATTGTGCGCTGCCCAATTGGTCTCCTGGTCGTGGCCAACTGCGACAGAGCTTGGACTCTAACCAGGATCTCTAGTGGCACAGTTTAGACCACTGCGCCACTTGGAAGGCCAGGGCCCAGGTCTGACAGGATCTGTGCAAGCTGCTGTAGGTCCTCCTTGGCTGGGTACAGAAGGGTACCAGATCATCAGCAAATAGTAGACATTTCACTTCAGCTTCTAAGAGGTTGTCTGTTTAACATTTTTAGATTTGATAGGGAAGCTGAATGGTCAAATATACTGTTTAGGCTTTCTACTGCCGAGTTTACACCTTCACCATTACTCTCTCAACTGTGTCTGCAGAGGTTTATCATAGTTTCTCAGAAAGGCTGATGCTCATTCTGCTACCTCTCCATTTACAAAAGGATGCGAGACATGCCTTGGGGATATTGTTGTTGGTCTCTGAGCCTTGTTTTTTAAAAGTTTGTGTGCATTAAAGAAAGCACCTGGCTAAGTTTAATGGAAGTTGTCTTAAACAGCAGGAAAAAAGGGGCCCCTTCTTTTTGTATCAAAGATTTTGCAAGTGTTCTGTCTAAAGTGTGTGTGTATTGGCATACATACAGTGGGGCAAAAAAAGTATTTAGTCAGCCACCAATTGTGCAAGTTCTCCCACTTAAAAATATGAGAGAGGCCTGCAATTTTCATCATAGGTACACTTCAACTATGACAGACAAAATGAGAAAAAAATATCCAGAAAATCACATTTGTAGGATTTTTAATTCATTAATTTGCAAATTATGGTGGAAAATAAGTATTTGGTCACCTACAAACAAGCAAGATTTCTGGCTCTCACAGGCCTGTAACTTCTTCTTTAAGAGGCTGCTCTGTCCTCCACTCGTTACCTGTATTAATGGCACCTGTTTGAACTTGTTATCAGTATAAAAGACACCTGTCCACAACCTCAAACAGTCACACTCCAAACTCCACTACGGCCAAGACCAAAGAGCTGTGAAAGGACACCAGAAACAAAATTGTAGACCTGCACCAGGCTGGGAAGACTGAATCTGCAATAGGTAAGCAGCTTGGTTTGAAGAAATCAACTGTGGGAGCAATTATTAGGAAATGGAAGACATACAAGACCACTGATAATCTCCCTCGATCTGGGGCTCCACGCAAGATTTCACCCCGTGGGGTCAAAATTATCACAAGAACAGTGAGCAAAAGTCCAAGAACCACACGGGGGGACCTAGTGAATGACCTGCAGAGAGCTGGGACCAAAGTAACAAAGCCTACCATCAGTAACACACTACGCCGCCAGGGACTCAAATCCTGCAGTGCCAGACGTGTCCCCCTGCTTAAGCCAGTACATGTCCAGGCCCGTCTGAAGTTTGCTAGAGAGCATTTGGATGATCCAGAAGAAGATTGGGAGAATGTCATATGGTCAGATGAAACCAAAATATATATTTTTGGTAAAAACTCAACTCGTCGTGTTTGGAGGACAAAGAATGCTGGGTTGCATCCAAAGAACACTGTACCTACTGTGAAGCATGGGGGTGGAAATATTATGCTTTGGGGCTGTTTTTCTGCAAAGGGACCAGGACGACTGATTCCTGTAAAGGAAAGAATGAATGGGTCGTGAGATTTTGAGTGAAAACCTCCTTCCATCAGCAAGGGCATTGAAGATGAAACATGGCTGGGTCTTTCAGCATAACAATGATCCCAAACACACCACCCGGGCAACGAAGGAGTGGCTTCGTAAGAAGAATTTCAAGGTCCTGGAGTGGCCTAGCCAGTCTCCAGATCTCAACCCCATAGAAAATCTTTGGAGGGAGTTGAAAGTCTGTGTTGCCCAGCAACAGCCCCAAAACATCACTGCTCTAGAGGAAATCTGCATGGAGGAATGGGCCAAAATAACAGCAAGTGTGTGAAAACCTTGTGAAGACTTACAGAAAACATTTGACCTCTTGTCATTGCCAACAAAGGGTATATAACAAAGTATTGAGATAAACTTTTGTTATTGACCAAATACTTATTTTCCACCATAATTTGCAAATAAAGAAATTAAAAATCCTACAATGTGATTGTCTGGATTTTTTTTTCTCATTTTGTCTATCATAGTTGAAGTGTACCTATGATGAAAATTACAGGCCTCTCTCATCTTTTTAAGTGGGAGAACTTGCACAATTGGTGGCTGACTAAATACTTTTTTGCCCCACTGTACATATAGCTGATGTGTGTAATTAATGTTAGTGATTTGGCTCAGTTGTAGGCCTACCCAGTAGCTGCAGACATAAATATTCTATTGAACTACAACTTACTTATGACAGAAGTCTTCGTGTAGGAGACAGAAAGAAAAAGGATAGCTGTTGAGAATCAGACAGCAGTGCAGCTCTGCAGCAATTGCAAAATACTCCCCACACTGGGGATGGTAACAGTCAGCACTCGGGGATCTCTACACAAGACTACATCAGAGAAACTCATAACGGCTGCATGGTTTTTATTTACAAGATGCAGTATGTACAAAAGTTAATAGAAAAAAAAAAACATTCATTGAAGACCAACAAACAAATATTCAAATTCCACTGCATTGTAAACATCATATGAATTTGATCAGAAATATTGGACAATTTATGTTCTGTATCTTGCTCAATATAAAACACTTGTTAGTGTTTAGTTAGCTTGCATAGAATATGGCTTTTTATACATATGGCTATGTTGTATAGGTACATAATGGTTTCTTATGGAGATAATAGAACTCTGGTGTGCAGACGGTAAATTAAAAGGTTGTTATTCTATACATAATCTTGACTGCAGTTGTACATTCAGTGCAACAATTAAGTGTGCATGTCAGTCACTTGATTGACAAAGCTTACTGCATTAGAACAGCTAAAATGGACAGATTGAGAAGAAAAAGCCAACAAGTGCTCCAAACCATTTTGTGTGCGCCATTAGAGATCCACTTCAGTAACTTTAGCAACCGCTCTACAGTAGCATCCAGACAGTCCACATAACAGGAGGCTCCAATGTAGGCCGTCATTGTAAATAAGAATTTGTTCTTAATAGACTTGCCTAGTTAAATAAAGGTTTAAAAAAAAAAGACCCAGAAATAACTAATAGGAGCCCACCTTTGGATGGTGGGCTCCTATTGGTTGGTGGAGGTGTGTGTAACCGCATCCCTATTTCCCCTTCATTCTCCATGTGAACTGCTCGTGTGGTTAATAACCTCACTTTTTTACTTTCCAGAGCTGCCCTTTCTTCCTCCCCAGCCGGAGAGGCCAGAGTGGGGAAGGGACAAGTGTCCACCGGGGTCGAGCACCCCAGCTCCAGCCATTTGGAGAAAACAGATGAAGTGAAGTTGAGAAGTTTCTCTGGAGAGGAGGAGACCGAGGGAAGAACTGAAGGGTCAGGATCCTCAAATCTCTGTGAGAGAGGGATGTGATAAGGGAGGAGAGGAAAGGGGGATAAGGGAGGAGAGGAGTTGTTATTAAACAAACATACAGTGCAAGCACTGTCATTGATTGATAGCCAGTTCTCTGGGGAGTTAACCTGTGATATACATTGCATACATTATAGGTGACCTAAACAGGAAAATGATGCACCGGTCATTGCATAGTCAAGCCACATGGTCAGGAAAAAAAGAGGGATGCAAACTGGTGAGGGCCCAAAAATGATTTTTTTGCATGTTTCAGGGAGCATGCAAAAAAAATCCCTGCTCGGGGGAAATGCAGGTTTTAACTAATTAAACAACAAATAATATGATCTACATGATCAGTCACTGTGTGCAAAATAAAAAAAGTGGTTAAAGTGAACCTAACTCACAGCTAAAAATGTAAAGCAAGAAATACAATGTTATTTGTTGCCTAGACTTTACTGCAAATGACACTCAAGTCTTGAGAAAAAAACAATATACTAATATTGCAGTTAGCCATGACAGCCTTTATAATAGAATGCTTGTGACCACACACATCTAAATATTGCACTTGGGGGAAAAAAACATATTTAGTACAAACAGAAAGAATCAAACAGGCATTCTATTTTTGCTCTATTATAGCGGCCACTATGGTAGACATTGATCCAGTGCACAAGGCTACTTGTGTGCAAAAAAATAAATAATCCCCACTCCTTCACACACGTGTTACTGTTAAATTCAACACAACAAAAGCAATATCTTTGGGCTACACTGCACATTATTACACTGTACACTTTCTGCCTGAGTACATCTGTTCTTCAATGTGCCAGCAGAGCATGATACCTTTTGTTGGCATAATTGATCTCTTTCAGGCAGAGTACTACACCTGGCATAGCCCTTTTATCCACTGGCGCCGGATTGAAAATGTGAGAAAGTGTGGTGTTCCATTCACCTCTATAGTGACATCCAGTTTAAACCAGGCCCAGCTTCAGCTCCACCTAACTGCTTAATTAACAAGCAGCGCCTCATTTTCACCTAGTTATCCCATTCTGAAAATTAACCACATATTGTACTGTAGAGGGAAAATATTAGTTCACAGATAGTAGTTAGTTCGTTCGTTTTCTAGTTAACGATAACGTTTCAAATTGCCAGAGTCCAGTAAGCAACTAACGCTTTATAATTTGAGGAACGGCAAGGAGTCGTATAAAGTTACCAGTTAATACTGGTAACTGGTTAGGTTATTAACGTTAGCTCTTCTGATGTTGTAGCTGTCTGACTTCATTAGCCAGCTAATTTTCACACCATAAACTCAATTATTTGATCAGTTAAGTTGGCTAATGTTGCTCAACATTTCCCTGGCTAGCTAACGGGTAATTCGATACAGCTAACGTTAGCAAGATACTAAAAATATTTGTTTCATCACACTTTCTCCCTCACCTCAAACTTTCCAAATACCAGTTGTTTTTCGGTTACAGCTCATGAAGTACACTTCATCACCTTCTCACCCCCGTCTCCGTGGTCAGGCTTCTCACCCACATGTCGTTATCGTTCAGAGGATGCGCTGCTGTAAATGAACTTACAACCTGCCTTCCACGCTCTTTCCAGAGCGCGCTGTTGTCTCTTCTCTCTTCAGTCGGGTGCTGCATTCTGTTGTTATGTGAACGGTTGGCTAAGCCTTGAAAAAACGTTTTTCTCCCCTGTTTTAACCATTTTCTGTCATTTTTTTTTACTCAACAACATGGCATCTTTATAGTGTTTTGTTGCATTTACTATGGCATAGTTGTTTTATGTTTTACATAACTTAGTCCAAAATGTTTAAGGCTGCTGTGTCTGTCTCTTTTGAGTACATGCTGCTACTTGTTCACCCCCACTGGCAACCTACAGTACACTCTCTTATCCAAAACAGTTCATATAGACTACCAGAGTCATAGCCTCGGAAAGTAGTTTGGGGAAGAAAGATTTTCCGGCAATACAGACGGAAAATATTGTTTCGCTAATACAGGACCAATGCACGACTTTAGTGAAACAGTTACATTTGGGGAGGGGAGGGGGGGGGGGGGTTGCTGCACCCTCGGCCCCAAACCTCCCGCGGCTATGACTAGAGTATGTCCACGACATGCTAAAGTTATACCTACCCCTTTTGTCATACCCCTGCCACCCAGGGCTTGTATAAGGTTGGAGATGAATTCGAAGCTATGGTGCTCTGGCCACAGCTGGCTGCGGAGCTGGAGCCAGGAGTCAGAGAGAACAGTCGCAGCTCGGAACACACAACACTGGAGGGGCAGCAAGGCAGAAGCAGGATTTTAGACACAGAGGTTACGCTGATGATTTGAATAGACGGAGCACAACACAGAGCTGATCATCATTGTGCTAATCAGAGGTTATTGATTATCCTGCCCAGTAACGCTGACAACAACACACATTTAGACTTTAGAGTACTGGAACCAGTGGAGGCTGCCGAGGGGAGGACGGCTTATAAAATGTTAGGAAGGGAGCGAATGGTTAATACCATTCCACAAACTCCGTCCGCTCCAGCCATTACCACGGTCCTCCCGCATTGCTCAACAGAGAATCAGAATGAAGGATTTAATGATACATAGCAGATACACTAAGTGTGACATGTTTGTATAAAACACGAGAATAAATCATTTAGTAAAATGGTGTCATTTAATCAATAGATGGTGCCTCACCGGATCAGTGTTGCACAGCAGGTTGACATTGTAGTGGTGGGAAATCCAATAGTCTTTAGGGAACACCTTACGCTTGGAGGAAAAAACTGGTTCAGGAATCACAGTATTCACAAGAGTATCTATGCCAATAGACAAAAAATCGAATTGATACAAAAATGTAACCACTAGGAAATGAACGCATATTTGTTTAAACCACTGTCATTACTCAGGGTGCATGCAGGTACAAAAGGATAGCCACAACGTTCAACTCACAAATCCAGCGTGGTCTGAGTTAAGGGTGGTTTGAAGATTATCGACAACCCCCCTCAAAAAGTAATCACATCCGCTACCTTGGAGTGTCAATATTGATAGCAACAGAAAAACTGTGAGAGATCGAAGTAAAAAGAGAGAGAGAGATGCAGCAGGTTAATGGATGGAAAATGTATGTGTCCTGCCCATGTGGTTCCAGCCACATGCTTAATGAGAAACATCATGACTTCATGTTAACTTGTTGCTTTAATTAATAGTTTGAGCAAATTAACCCCAAATCCAAATTACAGAACCACTATACGAATTACAGTACAATGGTAATGTTGTCAAATGAATTAAACAAATACAAATCCATGAATCAATCAATTAACTTTTGCATACTCTGAATTTATGTCGTCACTGAATTTCTCTTACCTGATCGTAACATCCTTTTATCTTCATGAGAAAGGCCACTTCTCCATTTCTGTGTTTGAAAGCATGCAATACGCAGCTGAAATAAATCCTCTGGTCTGACTAGGCAAAGTTTCCTCAGCGGTCCGTCAAGTGTGTGACACAGAGAGAGAGCTCTGAGTCTTTTCTTTTTCCCCTACCGTTGAGACTCCAGTTTAGTTGACCTCTTTTTTTAGAATTCCTCCTTTTGTCTCCCTGGTACTTTCCAAATCTCCACACCCCCTTCTCTCATTCAATCTGCACTGTGCTCTCACTTTGGATTTTCCCACCTCCCAGTTTGTCAAGCTGCAGCCTTTCCCTTTCGTTCTCCCTCTCTCTCTCTCTCTCCCCCCTGTTGACCCAGTATATTACAGACCTCACTCTCTTCTCACCCTTTAAATGGCTAATGGACAGAGTGAGAGAAACAGACCCACTATGTCTCTCTCGCCCTCTGGGCAGTCTGTCTGTTTGAGCTCAGGCAGAGGCTAGCCTGAAAGTGAAAGTGCTTGATATCTGCTCCCTGTAAATCTCTCAGCCCCTCCCACCACCAGTCATTTCACCTCCCTATTGACTGACCAAGCCCCCTCTCCCATGCAATTAAATGAAATTAAATTCAAGGGGCTGTATTGGCATGGGAAACATATGTTAACATTGCCAAAGCAAGTGAAATAGATAAACAAAAGTCAAATAAACAATACAAAATAAACAGTAAATATTACACTCACAAAAGTTCCTCTCTCTCCCTCTCCCCCCACCCCCAATCCAAATGAGTCCTCAGAAGGCTTAAGTCATGCCATGTTTTCAATCCCCCTATGTGTGCCTGAGCGTGTGCCTGCCTCCTTGTCTCCAGTGAGCCAGTTAGTAATACTCACCTAATACTCACCTTGTTGAATCACCAGAGGATCTCATAAATCAAGAATGATCTTGTATTTTTGGGTGGCTAAAAGGATTGCAACACTGACTGACATAAGCTGCAAGTCATTCAAGTGTGCAAAGTCAATAATAATCATCACAGTGAAGCTGATGTTGCTTCTCAAAACAAAATAATAAATTAATAACAAAAAAATGTCCATTGATTTGAAATGGAAAAGTTTAATATCCCACAGTTTGGAGGCTTAGATACTTTCTCACATTTTGATAGCACTTTCATTTGTGGTACACTAGTTTATTATTTCAAGTGCTACTCAGATATTTTTGTTATGACAAACTACTATTGAGAAAGTGAGTGGGGATCAGAAGTAGATCAATTAGTACATTGTCATGTTCAGGTTTTACGTAGTCATTGTTGTAGTACTACTTCTTGTATCAATTCCATTTTGAACATGGGCCAAGAGAAACAGTGAATGTTCTAGAGGTCCAAAGGGAAAAGGAAGACAGAGTTCTGCAGTCCAACATTCTTCAGCCTCCCAGAGGCACCATCAGTCCTAACTCTTTTCATCTTGGTCCTCTGCATAGGGCAGTAGGATGATCCCTGATCTCAGGTCAGTTTAGCATATTCTTCATTTATGGTTCAGGTTAGGATGTGGTAAGGATAAGATGGTCCTAGATCTGTGTCTAAGAGCTTCTACCCAGAGTGTATATACAGTGCACTCTGTAATTATTGGATCAGTGAAGCATGTTTTCTTTTGGCTCTATACTCCAACACTTTGGATTTGAAATTATACAATGACTATGAGGTTAAAGTGCAGACTGTCAGCTTTAACTTGTGGGTATTTTCCTCCATAATCGGGTGAACTGTTTAGAAATTACAGCACTTTTTGTATATAGTCCCCCCATTTTAGGGGACCAAAAGTATTGGGACAAATTCCCTTATGTGTATTAAAGTAGTCAAAAGTTTAGTATTTGGTCCCATATTCTTTGCATTCAATGATTACAAGCTTGTGACTTAATGATCTTGTTGGATGCATTTGTGGTTTGTTTTGGTTGTGTTTCAGATTATTTTGTGCCCAATAGAAACGAATGGCAAATAATAATAATGTTTTGTCTCATTGAGTCACTTCCATTGTAAATAAGAATATAATATGTTTCTAAACACTTCTAAATGAATGTGGATGCTACCATGATTACGGATAATCCTGAATGAATTGTAAATAATGATGATTGAGGAAGTTAGACGCACAAATATCATACACCCCAAAAATGCTAACCTCCCATGTTATTGTAATGGTGAGAGGTTAGCATCTCTTGGGGGTATGATATTTCTGCGTCTGTAATTTTGTTTTATTGTCTACTCTACTATATTATATGACCTAACGTTCCACCAGTAGGCTGGCCTACAGTTTACAATATCAAATCAAACATTGACTGGGTCATGTGTAACCAACTGTATTTCTTTGTTCTGTGTTGAAAACACACTTTAAGTAGGTATGATTCACTGGTACATTCTATTTATATATTTTTTAAAGCTCAAATTTCACCCACTCTTTCTAAAGAACTTTAATAAAAAATGTTTAACCTTTATTTAACTAGGCATGTCAGTTAAGAACAAATTCTTATTTACAATGACGGCCTACCCCGGCCAAACTAGGACGACGCTGGGCCAATTGTGCGCCGCCCTATAGGACTCCCAATCATGGCCGGAGTGACGCCTCTTGCACTGAGATGCAGTGCAAGAGTAGAAGTATAACTACACACAAAAATGTATGTTATAATACTCCCTAATTTGCTCAATCATTATATACATACACAGTATAAAAAAAAAACACAGAGCATGAACTTGAACAAAGCCTCGTGGTACTGGATTTTACAAGTCTGCAGACTTCAGCAAAAGCCTTCTGAAAGGGATCAAATAACTGCAAAAACAACAAAAAGCTTTGCAGTTATTTAGTTTTAATAATGAGTTACGAGCTCGTTAGTGAAGAAGCCCCCTGCTGATGTGGTAGTATACAACACAATGATATGTTGAGGGACTGAGATCTCATTATGCAAGGGTTTTTACGTTGCGTGTCACCCGAAGACCTAGAACTGTTGTTTTACACCAATTGAGGTCTCTTGGCTGACAGCCACTCATTGTAAAAAAAGCATGTGAGAGGGAACTGGCAAAGGACACAAGTTTTTTTCCCTCCACTCTTTTTCTTCTCCCTTCTTTCTTAGATTTAATGATTCTCCACAAGATGGTGCCAGTTGGGAAAAAGGATGAATGCCACACCAATATTTCAGTTTCAGCTCAAGCAGTTATTTTATTTGAATATCTCTGTACAATGTGTTAACAAACTATTGAAACTTGTATAATAAGTTAGACATAAAATTGTGGAGAGTGTTCCTATAATAATTCCCATTTGATTACTAAAAAAAATATACGAATTACTTATTACGTTATGTATCTGAATTAATTATTAATTTAAAACCGACCCATGGAGTGGATTTTTGTTCTTTATGGTGAAGGATGGGTTTTAATCAAGTCAGCACCTGGACACAAACATATCCTTCAGTCAGTCTCTGTCATTACTCACTCTTTCACACTTGTTTTCTTTCCCTTTCTCTCTGTCTGTCCAAATACAGTAGTAGATACACGCAGAGGGTGCTGGGAGGAGCTATAGGACGGGCTCATTGTCATGGCTGGAAAGGTATAAATGGAACAGTGTCAAACACATCAAACATATGGAAATCACATTTGACTCCGTTCCATTTAATCCATTCCAGCCATTACAATGAGCCCACCCTCCCATACCTCCTCCCACCAGCCTCCTATACTGAGATACAGTATATTTCACTCCAGCTATATGGTCTCTCCCGCTACCGCTCATATTCTCCTCCACTGCTCTCTCACTGGCTAAGGGGCCTCTGCCCTCCTCTGACAGCGGTCATCAGATGGCTCTTGTAGGTTTTGCTGAGTCCTGTCATCCAGAACTTGAGCAGCCTGACGTTGTCCTCCTCCCCAGGCCCCGTGGCACCCAGCAGGGCCAACACCTTCTGGGTGTCCTCCCTCCCACGCCCATCTACCTTGGAGAACTTAAACAGCACCTTCACTTTACTAAGGAATTGAAGGGATAGAGGGGGGGGGGGGGGTTAAGGGGAGGAGGGGTATGGATAGAAGTGGGAGGGAGAGGAGTTATTGGAATTTCCCAATAATTCTGGACTACATTAAGCATTCCACATCATCCTGTACTGCACAGCCAATGTAACCAGGCTGGGGCTTTGGGGGGTTTCATAGGGGGACTTGTTTGACTCTTTAATGCCCCACTATCTACAGTTGCATACCTACATACGTCTGTTTAGAAAAAGCCAAAGAAATGAAACTTCAAAGTTGAGGGAAATTCCCTGCTTATCAGAGGGGTTGTTGTTACTCACTTCATCCACTCCTCCTTCAGACACAGCAGACAGTGAGAGACCACGTCCACTGACAGGTTCTCATTGGACAACGCCACCTCGATCTTATTCAACAACGTGGGACCTGAGAGAGGGGTGGGGGGAAGAGAGAGAGAGAGGACGGGAGAGAAGGATAGAGAGTTATAGGGGTGACGAGAGACAGGGAGAGAGCACGAGAGATGCAGGTCAATAGATTGAAACTGGAAAGTTAATGGAGGAAAATTTCACACAACTAATTGTCTTTGACCTTTGCCATGATTGTTAACAACTAGAGGTGCCTTGAAGAAGACATGTATAATGTATACCTTCATGTTGATGATGTATATAGTATATTGTCCAGATGGGGTCTATCCTCACCTTTATCTGTAGGCTGTGAGTTGGTACTGCTGATGTTGAACTGATAGAGTGAGAGGATGTCTTCACCACAAGCAGCAGAGTACAGAGAACCCCTCTCCAGACTGACCACATCCACCAACACTGAGAACTCTGGGAAGGGACACAGCAAGATGGACATATTTTATGGATATTTTAGGATTCCTTATGAAAACATTTTATTTGTTATTTGTTCTGTTCGCACTTATAACTAATATCATTATCATCCAGTATTTTATTATTAGCATATTACTATCATATGTAATAGTGATTATAAGCAGACCTCCAAATAAAGCAGTAACCACAGTGATGCATTCTGGGTTTGTGTACCTGAGGAGCTGACGTGTGTGGGGATGGGCACGTCAGGGCTGAGGCCCAGGAAGTTACATCGGTATGCTTCCTCATACTGGGCGCTGTACGTCACAGAGCGGACACAGCCCACCGGTAGCAAGGCCTGATGGGATATATACCAAACCATGTGATTAGCGATGAATGTTAGAGGAGGAATATTCTTGAAAGGGGGATACGATGAAACTTTTGATTGGCTGACCTTCAGCATGGTGAATGCTGAATGGATGAGCCCTGGGTCAGCCCCTCTCAATATGACCTGATTTCCCATGAGCACGTGCCATGCTAGCTGGCGGAAATCAGTGGTCCCGAGCACCTGCGTACCAATCAGATAACAGATATCATCACAAGGAAACAGACAAGAAATGCATTCACAAAATAAGAGGATATTGGTTTCCGTTTTTAACCAATTGGCTCACAAAGTTGTTTATTTTGAAACCAAGTGGTTAACAGAATTAAGTATGGCGTATGATGTGCTAGAAATGAAAGTGTTCATAATGTGGTATGGAGAAAGGCACACCAATGTTTACCTGTCTTAAATGTCTCAAGGACCTGAACTTTGGACCAGGATACCCCTCTGCTTTCCCCTCGTCAAACAAGAAGTCTCTGTACAGCTCGCTCTCCGATTGGTGGCACTGGGGTCTAGACCCGCCCCCTTCTGCTCCTTCCCAGCAACTCATTTCCTCCTCTTGCTCTGAGAAGACAACAGGACATTGTTAAAAAGACATACAAAACACCCAATATCGGGACTAATTCCTAGATATATACTGTATATATATACTGTTATTTTATTTAAATTTATTTAGCCAGGATAGTAAACAGAGTAACAATTGCAACTATTTTCCTGATTGGAAGTATTCAAGTGTCATAGCGACTTGCAATATCAGAGCTGAACAGGGGGAGCAATGGAAAAAAAATTGTCCCAAAAATGGTAATCAGAATGGAATGTGTGATATGGTTAAGTGAGTCACATCGTAGCTCTCTGTCCTCGTGGTCTAACCGTGTTAATCACACGTTTACTGTAGACACTCCTGTTCACCTGTCTGTCTCTCTATGAGCACCAGTGCATACATGTCTGTCTCTCTATGAGCACCAGTGCGTACCTGTCTGTCTCTCTACGAGCACCTGTGCGCACTTGTCTGTCTCTCTATGAGCACCTGTGCGCACTTGTCTGTCTCTCTATGAGCACCCGTGCGCACTTGTCGGTCTCTCTATGAGCACTTGTCTGTCTCGCTATGAGCACATTTGTCTCTCTATGAGCACGGGTCTGTCTCTCTATGAGCACCCGTGCGCACCTGTCTGTCTCTCTATGAGCACCTGTGCGCACCTGTCTGTCTCTCTATGAGCACCCGTGCGCACCGGTCTGTCTCTCTATGAGCACCTGTTCGCACTTGTCTGTCTCTCTATGAGCATCCGTGCATACCGGTCTGTCTCTCTATAAGAAGCAGTGTGTCCTCTGTGGGAGCTCCCTCCAGCAGCTTCTCTGTCAGACGACTACCACAGGCCTTCAGTAACCTGCAGTAGAGGAGAAAACACAAGAGAGGGTATCAAACAACTGGGATAGACAGAACACTGCCCGACCACCCCTGATGTTGACTGTATGTCTGCTATTGTTTAGATTAGTGACCTTAGTGATCGTTAGCGACAGTTAGCCGTCTCACCAGCTGAAGGAGGAGTGTAGGCTGGCCCAGAGGTTGGTGTGCTGGGTGAGGGAGGGCAGGGAGCGGGCTGCGTTACCACTCCTCTGGTGGGGGAAGACAGCAGGAGAGAACACGCTGTTCATCCTCACCGCCCTCTGAGGACACACACACTGCTCACTGTCAAACACCTGTAGAGGATAGGGGGAGGGGGGAGAAATAAGAGGGAGAGAAGTCAAACATTGCACGCCTTTTCTGTCTGGTAGTAAGAGTTAGTGTTCATGTTTATTTGTCTTATGTTTTATGTTCACGTTATGAATAGTAAGTGTGTTTTAATGTGTGTATATATCTATGTCCCATACATTTAACATGGTGTGCTAGTTTGTGTGTGTGTCCTTACCTTCAGTGCTGTGCTCTGTAGACTCTGTATAGTGAGTCTGAGGTGGCGCAGCAGGAAGGGCCAGGAGTTGATGAGGTAGATCCTGTCCATGGCTACCATGACGATACTGTACCACCGCTGAAAGCCCCGGGCCAGGCTGTCCTTGATGAAGAACGTGTGAGAGAACACAAAACCATGCTGCTCATCCCCAAAGAAGATAGGACCCTCACGACCTGGACACACCTAGAGGCAGGGAGGGAGAGAGGCAGATGAGAGAGGGAGGGTACTGAGGGGAGAACAGACATTAAGAACCGAGCAAATGGAATGGCATCAAACACCTGGAAATCATGTTTGATGTATTTGATACCATTCCACTGTTATGACGTTGGCCTGGGGGTCGGTTTGTGACAGTCATAAATACCTCTTTCCCCCTTATTCCTCTCTCTACCCTACTGATGTTACATTTGCAAAACCCTTGGTTAACATAGATATTCTGGGAACATGGGGGGAAATGAACTATATTCTGGTAATCCGACCAATTGAACATATGCGATGGTACTTAATGAATATGATGTCAGTTCGGTTGTCATCTGAGACATTCTCATCAATGATAAGATGACAAACTCTACAGTGGAAAGTCTACACATCAGAGTTATCGGATTCACATGGAATTGTTGTTCAATTCAAATGTTTGAATATGAAATTATTCGTGATGGGATGAAATGTGATTTTAGCTTCTAAAATGTGAGATTTGGGTTTTCATAAGATAGGGCTCTGCTCAATCAGTGGCCCACCCCTGTGAAGGGACATGGGCTATAAAAAAAATCAAACGCGCCCTCCTCTCCCTTCCTATATAAGCCCTTGACGACAATATAACCTCCGGTTCCGAGGACGACGGTCCGATGTCAGAATGGTTCAGATAATAACTACAGAACGAAGCCAACATCAGCGTGAGCTTTGGTTGCGAATGGTATGAACTTTTAACTCTTATTCACTACAGAAGTGATACCTCCTAGCCGTTGAGTTAGCAACAGCCGCTGCAAACGAGGGTTAGGAAGGAACAGACAGAGTATCCGGTCTATCACACAACGATGTTACTACAACGTATCCAATTGACAACCAGAGACATTCTTCAAAGGACAAAGGACTCGGTTGGGCAACACGGCCTTCCATCTACCACCAACCTGTCACACCCTGACCTTAGTATTCTTTGTTTTCTTTATTGTTTTGGTTAGGTCAGGGTGTGACATGGGTGATGTATGTGATTTTGTACTGTCTAGGGGTTTTGTAGGTTTATGAGGTTGTTTACCATCTAGGTGTTTATGCATGTCTATGGTTGCCTAGATTGGTTCTCAATCAGAGGCAGCTGTTTATCGTTGTCTCTGATTGGGAACCATATTTAGGCAGCCATCTTCTTTGGGTATTTCGTGGGTTATTGTCTATGTCTAGTTGCCTGTGTCTGCACATTTATATTATAGCTTCACATTCGTTTTGTTATTTTGTATAGTTTGTTTCGTGTCAGTCTTTATTAAAAGTAACATGTATTCATATCACGCTGCGCCTTGGTCTCCTCCATTCAACGAACGTGACACAACCTACTGAAGCGCAGCTCAGAGTAAATATTTATTGCATTTTCCTTTTCCAAATGGGCGGTAATTTAGAATGCATAAGATACTGTATTTACGACAGCACAGCTTCGCCCTTTGTTCCTCAGTCTTCCCGCTCTTTCACTCAAACCTAGCCCCTTTTCTTTTGTGTAACCAGCTGTCATATCTGTTCCGCCCGCTAGGGACGTTTTCCTTTATGACGTCATTTGTAATCAAGTTACGATTTAAGTATGTGTAATTCTGTGTGATTAGTTAGGTATTTAGTAAATAAATAATTAAACCCAATTTTGCATTGCTGATTCAACTTGTAAGCCAGGGTTCGTGCAGATAACTAAGAATTTACAACTTTCAGATGAGACTGAATTAAGATGACAATTAATATTGACTGCTATTGATGTCAAATATTACTAGGTCTTTAAGAGTTTATTCGGAAGATAACGGCTCTATAAATATTATTTTGTGGTGCCCGGCTCTCTAGTTAATTACATTTACATGATTAGCTCAATCAGGTAATATTAATTACGGAGAAATTATTTTATAGAATAGCATGTCATATCACTTAATCCGGCAGAACCAAAGACATGATACCACTGACCCCGCTCCCGTCATTACCACAAGCCCGTTCTCCCCAATTAAGGTGCCACCAACCTCCTGTGATATCTATCAGGGGTCTCCAACAGGTAGATCACGCAGTAGCTCTGAAAGTACATGCAATTTTCACGTGTTCCACAGCAAACAAATCTCACAAGTAGACTCAGACACCACAAGCTCCCAGCTACTATCTAATCAATGCAACATTGACATTTTCCCACCCCTGGTTAGCCACCAGGGCCTAAAGTCACGTTACCCTAAAGGTGCAGCTGAACATTTGTCTCATCTGTGATATTTTGGTTAAAAGAATTAAATTAAACAATATAATTACTTCTTACTAGTAATACATTTATTGTTTTACAAACATTAAAAAGCATGTCATTGGTTTGAGTGTTTTGTTGGTGTAATTTTAGCGGGAGAAATATTTTGTCTGGTAAAAATTCTGAGTGGCTGGTAGATTTTATAATGTGATAACCATCTTGTGGGTTGATAGAAACGTTCTCAATTAAATGTTAACTGCAAAGTAGGCTTACCTGGCAGAAGTATATCATGAGTATGTATATCATTTGTATCTATTATTTGGTTATTTGCAAACTTTGCCATGAAATGAGCAGCAGCAGCGCAGAACCATCGCTCGACCGGCACATTCCTCACTCCCTAGATGCACATCCCTCACTCCCTAGATGCACATCCCTCACTCCCTAGATGCACATTCCTCACTCCCTAGATGCACATCCCTCACTCCCTAGATGCACATCCCTCACTCCCTAGATGCACATCCCTCACTCCCTAGATGCACATCCCTCACTCCCTAGATGCACATTCCTCACTCCCTAGATGCACATTCCTCACTCCCTAGATGCACATCCCTCACTCCCTAGATGCACATTCCTCACTCCCTAGATGCACATTCCTCACTCCCTAGATGCACATTCCTCACTCCCTAGATGCACATTCCTCACTCCCTAGATGCACATCCCTCACTCCCTAGATGCACATTCCTCACTCCCTAGATGCACATTCCTCACTCCCTAGATGCACATTCCTCACTCCCTAGATGCACATTCCTCACTCCCTAGATGCACATTCCTCACTCCCTAGATGCACATTCCTCACTCCCTAGATGCACATTCCTCACTCCCTAGATGCACATTCCTCACTCCCTAGATGCACATTCCTCACTCCCTAGATGCACATTCCTCACTCCCTAGATGCACATTCCTCACTCCCTAGATGCACATTCCTCACTCCCTAGATGCACATTCCTCACTCCCTAGATGCACATCCCTCACTCCCTAGATGCACATCCTCACTCCCTAGATGCACATTCCTCACTCCCTAGATGCACATTCCTCACTCCCTAGATGCACATTCCTCACTCCCTAGATGCACATCCCTCACTCTCCCTAGATGCACATCCCTCACTCCCTAGATGCACATTCCTCACTCCCTAGATGCACATTCCTCACTCCCTAGATGCACATTCCTCACTCCCTAGATGCACATCCCTCACTCCCTAGATGCACATCCCTCACTCCCTAGATGCACATCCCTCACTCCCTAGATGCACATTCCTCACTCCCTAGATGCACATTCCTCACTCCCTAGATGCACATTCCTCACTCCCTAGATGCACATCCCTCACTCCCTAGATGCACATCCCTCACTCCCTAGATGCACATTCCTCACTCCCTAGATGCACATTCCTCACTCCCTAGATGCACATTCCTCACTCCCTAGATGCACATCCCTCACTCCCTAGATGCACATTCCTCACTCCCTAGATGCACATTCCTCACTCCCTAGATGCACATTCCTCACTCCCTAGATGCACATCCCTCACTCCCTAGATGCACATTCCTCACTCCCTAGATGCACATTCCTCACTCCCCCTAGATGCACATTCCTCACTCCCTAGATGCACATTCCTCACTCCCTAGATGCACATTCCTCACTCCCTAGATGCACATTCCTCACTCCCTAGATGCACATCCCTCACTCCCTAGATGCACATCCCTCACTCCCTAGATGCACATTCCTCACTCCCTAGATGCACATTCCTCACTCCCTAGATGCACATCCCTCACTCCCTAGATGCACATCCCTCACTCCCTAGATGCACATCCTCACTCCCTAGATGCACATCCCTCACTCCCTAGATGCACATCCTCACTCCCTAGATGCACATCCCTCACTCCCTAGATGCACATCCTCACTCCCTAGATGCACATCCTCACTCCCTAGATGCACATTCCTCACTCCCTAGATGCACATTCCTCACTCCCTAGATGCACATTCCTCACTCCCTAGATGCACATCCTCACTCCCTAGATGCACATTCCTCACTCCCTAGATGCACATTCCTCACTCCCTAGATGCACATTCCTCACTCCCTAGATGCACATTCCTCACTCCCTAGATGCACATCCTCACTCCCTAGATGCACATCCCTCACTCCCTAGATGCACATCCCTCACTCCCTAGATGCACATTCCTCACTCCCTAGATGCACATTCCTCACTCCCTAGATGCACATCCCACTCCCTAGATGCACATTCCTCACTCCCTAGATGCACATTCCTCACTCCCTAGATGCACATTCCTCACTCCCTAGATGCACATTCCCTCACTCCCTAGATGCACATTCCTCACTCCCTAGATGCACATTCCTCACTCCCTAGATGCACATCCCTCCCTAGATGCACATCCCTCAGATGCACATCCCTCACTCCCTAGATGCACATCCCTCACTCCCTAGATGCACATCCCTCACATCCCTAGATGCACATCCCTCACTCCCTAGATGCACATCCTCACTCCCTAGATGCACATCCCTCACTCCCTAGATGCACATCCCTCACTCCCTAGATGCACATCCTCACTCCCTAGATGCACATCCCTCACTCCCTAGATGCACATTCCTCACTCCCTAGATGCACATTCCTCACTCCCTAGATGCACATCCCTCACTCCCTAGATGCACATCCCTCACTCCCTAGATGCACATCCCTCACTCCCTAGATGCACATTCCTCACTCCCTAGATGCACATCCTCACTCCCTAGATGCACATCCCTCACTCCCTAGATGCACATTCCTCACTCCCTAGATGCACATCCTCACTCCCTAGATGCACATCCCTCACTCCCTAGATGCACATCCCTCACTCCCTAGATGCACATCCCTCACTCCCTAGATGCACATCCCTCACTCCCTAGATGCACATCCCTCACTCCCTAGATGCACATCCCTCACTCCCTAGATGCACATCCCTCACTCCCTAGATGCACATCCCTCACTCCCTAGATGCACATCCCTCACTCCCTAGATGCACATCCCTCACTCCCTAGATGCACATTCCTCACTCCCTAGATGCACATTCCTCACTCCTAGATGCACATTCCTCACTCCCTAGATGCACATTCCTCACCCCCTAGATGCACATTCCTCACCCCCTAGATGCACATTCCTCACTCCCTAGATGCACGATTAAAAGGGCCAGAGGCGCAAGGTGGAACTACACTCCAAAATAATTAGTTTTTTTGTTTTCTTCCAGACCCCCCAAAAAATTGTCTTCTGCTGTGATTTAGGCATTAACATGGATTCAGCACATCCAATTTCATTGATTCTCTATGAACAATTGTTTTTCAGAGTGAAAATTCAAACTGAGAACATAATTTGGGAATATACAGTTGAAGTCAGAAGTTTACATACACCTTAGCCAAATACATTTATACTCAGTTTTTCACAATTACTGACATCAAATCCTAGTGAAGAGTCCCTGTCTTCGGTCAGTTAGGATCACCACTTTATTTTAAGAATGTGAAATGTCAAAATAATAGTAGAGGTTTTTTTCCAGCTTTTATTTATTTCAGCACATTCCCAGTGGGTCAGAAGTTTACAAACTCAATTAGTATTTGGTAGCATTGCCTTTAAATAGATTAACTTGGGTCAAACGTTTCGGGTAGCCTTCCACAAGCTTCCCACAGTAAGTTGGGTGAATTTCGGTCCATTCCTCCTGACAGAGCTGGTGTAACTGAGTCAGGTTTGTTGGCCTCCTTGCTCACACACGCTTTTTCAGTTCTGCCCACAAATTTTCTATGGGATTGAGATCAGGGCTTTGTGATGGCCACTCCAATACCTTGACTTTGTTGTCCTTAAGCCATTTTGCCACAACTTCGGAAGTATGCTTGGGTTCATTGTCCATTTGGAAGACACATCTGCGACCAAGCTTAGACTTCCTGACTGAGGTCTTGAGATGTTGCTTCAATATATCCACATAATTTTCCATCCTCATGATGCCACCTATTATGTGAAGTGCACCAGTCCCTCCTGCAGCAAAGCACCCAAACAACATGATGCTGCCACCCCTGTGCTTCACAGTTGGGATGGTGTTCTTCGGCATGCAAGCCTCCTCCTTTTTCCTCCAGACATAACGATGGTCATAATGGCCAAACAGTTATATTTTTGTTTCATCAGACCAGAGGACATTTCTCCAAAAAGTATGATCTTTGTCCCCATATGCAGTTGTAAACCGTAGTCTGGCTTTATGGTGGTTTTGGAGCGGTGGCTTCTTCCTTGCTGAGCGGCCTTTCAGGTTAGGTCGATCTATGACTCGTTTTACTGTGAATATAGATACTTTTGTACCCATTTCCCCCAGCATCTTCACAAGGTCCTTTGCTGCTGTTCTGGGATTTATTTGCACTTTTTGCACCAAAGTATGTTAATCTCCAGGAGACAGAACGCATCTCCTTCCTGAGTGGTATGACTACTGCATGGTCCCATAGTGTTTATACTATTGTTTGTACAGATGAACATGGTAGCGTCAGGCGTTTGGAAATTGCTCCCAGCGATGAACCAGACTTGTGGAGGTCTCCAATTTCTTTTTCTGAGGTATTGGCTGACTTCTTTTTATTTTCCCATGATGTCAAGCAAAGAGGCACTGGGTTTGAAGGTAGGCCTTGAAACACATCCACAGGTACACCACCAATTGACTCAAATGACGTCAATTAGCCCATCAGAAGCTTCTAAAGCCATGACATCATTTTCTGGAATTTTCCAAGCTGTTTAAAGGCACAGTCAACTTAGTGTATGTAAACTTCTGACCCACTGGAATTGTGATACAGTGAATTATAAGTGAAATAATCTGTCTGTAAACAATTGTTGGAAATTACTTGTGTCATGCACAAAGTAAATGTCCTAACCGACTTGACAAAACTATAGTTTGTTAACAAGAAATTTGTGGAGTGGTTGAAAAACGAGTTTTAATGACTCCAACCTAAGTGTATGTAAACGTCCGACTTCAACTCTATATAAAATATTTGATAGGGCCCCTCTTAGAATTGTTTAACCATTATTTTACCAGGTATATTGACAGAAAACAGTGCACTACTTTCTATTGTACACTAAGGACCCGGGGAAGAGTTGCAGAGGAGAGAAGAAGAATGTGCCTATTTGAAAGCTTGAACAAAAACTTAGTAGCCTGCGATTTTTTTTTTAAGTAGCTCTCACGCTAGAAAAGGTTGGAGACCCCTGATATATATTGTCCCATACACCAGATAGCTGCAGTGAAATATCTTGTTTATAGGGTCAACCATAGTACAGCCATAGTACAGCACCCCTGGAGAAAATTAGGGTTTAATGCCTTGCTCAAGGGCACATTGACAGATTTCTTACCTTGTCGGCTTGGGTGTTGGACCCAGCAACCTTGTCGTTACTGGCCTAATGCTCTAATGCCACCCTTAACTAAAGGCTTATGTATTGACAAACAGTTATGAGTATTAATGCAAGAAAAATGGCAACACGCACGCTCACACACGAGGTTACCTCACAGCTGAGGCTGCGTACGCAGGCCTGGCGGACCACACTGAAGAGCTGGGGTTGTCTGGGTTGTTGGTGGCTGAGGAACCGGATGCCTGTCTCACTGTCCACGCTGACGAAGCCAGGGTGAGACGCTGGGAGAGACCGGCAGCCCTGACAAAGAGATGGAGAGAGACAGGGAGTGAATGAGAGAGAGAGTGAGTGAGTAAGAGAGAGTGAGTGGGGAAGAAAGGGAGAGAACGAGATGGCCAGAAAGAATAGTTATTAGACAAAACAAATTAGTCAATGTCATTTCTATTCTGTCCGTTCAGCCCTTCACTCATCTCACACACATCTCCCACTCACCTCACACATGTCTCCTCTCTGTGTAGCTGAGCTGTTTGCCCTCATGGTGAGTCCCTCTCCCTCTCTGTCCGACTCTCTGTCCCCGGGTATGGGGGCGCCAGCCTGGGAGGGTGTGGGGGACGGGGGGTGCAGAGCCTCGGTGCAGAACAAGGTCCGGGGGCCATGGAGCTCACAGAAATGACAGAGAGCTACCAGAGCATTCATCTGAAGGGGGAGAGAACAGGGCCGGCCCACCCGTTAGGCAGGATCAGGCGGTCGCCTACAGTGGCAGATTGACGAGTGCAGCATTTTCCAAGCTAAACTGACCAAGATGTACCAACAACACATAAAACGTCACATAAATTGTCATTCATTTTGGGCAGAATTATCTCACCCTTTGGCACATGGGCTATGCAGTTGAATGCCGATGCCGCCATGTGATAAGCAGTGCTCACTTTGTCAAAAGCAGGGAAGCTAAATATTTTTCTTGTCTCTCCAGGGTGCTGTTGGAGAGAGGAACCACTGCCGGCACTCCACCAACATTCCGTCAAAAACATAATCTAACATAAATCATGTAGCCTATAGAAAAGGTAGAAATAGTTTATGGCCTTTTCTGTAGAATACAGGCTGGAGTAGAGATCAAATTTATGACAATGTCATGAGACAGACACTTTTTACACCATGCACGTTTCTCTGAATCAAATAGCGTAACCTAAATTGCGCCGAATCAACAACAACAAAAAGTGCATCGAATATGGCACGTTAATAACAAAAATATCTTTAAAAAAACCTCTTAAGGATTAGCCCCTTTTTTTCAATTTTCGCCTAAAATGACGTACCCAAATCTAACTGCCTGTAGCTCAGGCCCTGAAGCAAGGACATACATATTATTGTTACCATCTAAAAGGAAACACTTTGAAGTGTATGGAAAGGTGAAAGGAATGTAGTAGAATATAACACAATAGATCTGGTAAAAGATAATACAAAGAAAAAAATAACTGTTCTTTTGTATTTGTTTTGTACCATCAAATTCGACAATTTGAGAAAACGGCAAATACTTGGCCTGGGAGAGATGACTGGTGATCAGAGGTGCGTTATTGTCAATGCTTTGTCTTTGGATTCAGTGTAAACATGGATGTTGTAATGAAACAGCAGGGAGCAGGTCTCGAACCCTCGGCCTTCTAGCCCGAGGTCCAGCGCGCTATCGACTGTGCTACAAATCCATGCGCTTATAAACCCGGGGTCGTTACACTACTCCCTCCTTTCAAAGAGCCTCGCGCTAGCTTGCGACCCTACGTCTTACAGGAACGCGCTCACCGGCCAAGCACACGCACAGTCGTGGATGCAAGGTCCGATCACTTCTGACACCAATGTAATGGAACAGGCAGGGAGCAGGTCTCGAACTCTCGACCTTCGAGGTCCGGCGCGCTATCGACTGTGCCGCAAAAGCATGCTCGTGTGGCAGAGTCGATTTCCGCGCTTATAAACCCTTTCTGTGTAATTCAATTTAATTGCTGGGGAAAGTTTCCTACAACCTTTCTAAATGGAAACCTATAAGTCAAGCACACTTACCTTGATTAAAGCAGCATGAACAATCACTGCAACAAATGACAGGCGATCATATTGCATCAAAACATCACAAAATGACAAGCTAACCCCTAGCACAGCACGAACCAATGTCTCGAAAATAGATCATGATCATTTTTCTTAAAAGCATGGGAAATAAATCGCCAATGCACACGCAAATTCAAATTTCTAGTTCATTCCCAAAGTAGTCTTGTTGCTGTATTAGCTTTTGTTTATACTTTTTCACTGCTCTGATACGCTCGCTCTCTAGGTTCGTGGTAGTCGTCATGTGATGAGGAGAGTCACGCGCTTTGGATCCAGGAGATGACTCACAGTTTTGGTATACTCTCTTCGGTAAGAAATTATAACAAACTATTGTCAATTTATAAACGGCCTAGAATAGAAAATATTATAGCATCAATTGTTTTGAGGATTTGAATGATTATTTAAACGAAGAGAAAGCCTGTTCTCATCACTGAGGTACATAGACCTAGACCTACATTTCCCACAAGCCCCCTCAGTACAAACATAACAAAGGTCAAAGTACACATTTACGGTAGTTTCAGACATAATCTGTGATATATCTGTTTATAAATCAGAGGGTGTACATTCAGGTAACTAACAACAATAATGTATCATGATGCATATATTATACAGTACTACATTATCGTTTTATTCATGTTTAACATGTTGGTTGCATTGTATAACTTGTTATCTTGACTCTTGGGTGTGTTGTAGCTACATCCTCGTTAGGGAAGGCTACCTCTCAGTTCTCCTTAGCTTAGGTAGCTACTATAGCTACATTGCACAACTTACTTCTAAATATATAGCTACTATATTTACAAAATCTATTATTGCTTAATTTATTGATTTATTAACTGGTTGTGCTTGTATTGCCATGTTAACAGTGAGAAACAGAGTTAACACTTTTGTATAATAATCTTTTACACCCACAGGTTAATTGACTATGGCGTCAGAGGATACAGGTGTGCCTTTGGACTCAGCTGAGAACCTGGAGGACAGGAGAGCACAGGAGCATAGAGCTACAGAGGGGCCAAAGACAGAGGTCCCAGCCAGTCCCAGCCAAGATGGACCTCAGGTGACGGCAGGTAATGTTTTGTCATTCAGTTGGATTCTGTGTGCACTGCTGGTACGTGTAGACATGAGATGTAGGCCTAACTAGGGCATATACGCTTCTTTAGAGGCAGAGCAGAAATGACAGTGAAAGGGAACGTTCATATTTTGATAATTACACAACACTGAAGTTTATTAAGGTATGATCAAATTATGAAGGACCGTTTTTAATATCGAGGTTCCGAGGAAGTTGGGTGTTCACCAGTCGAGGCTGGTGGGAGGAACTATATGAGGACGGGCTCATTGTAATGGCTTCAATGGAATACATGGAACGGAGTCAAACGTGGTTTTCATATGTGCGATGTGCTTGATATCGTTCCAGCCTTTTCAATGTGACCATCCTCCTATAGCTCCTCCCACCAGCCTCCACTGTTCACCCCATCCTCAGTTTCTCTGAAGGAAGTCTGGGTTTGCCTGAGTAACGATATGTTCCACAGAAATTCCACACTGATTGTATCTTAGCTACACTCGCAATAACATCTGCTAACCATGTGTATGTGACCAATACAATTTGATTTGATTTGTGTTGTTAGGTTCTAATTCTCAGAGTAAATAACTCAACGGACACCATGAAAGCATAACCAAGTTTATTTCTTCCCAGAGGATCAATATAGCTGCATTAGACAAATCATGTTTCCACCACCACAAGTATATATACTTCTCTCTAATCCTTACATCTTTTATGGTTCAACAGGAAGACGAAGTGATAGGGTAATAAACCATTACTTCTCTCTTAAGGGGGATCTGACCTGACCTCAACCCCCTTGATGCCTAATCCAAAGATCTCCACTCATATCCCCTATAGCAATCCTGTGACTTCCTCCTGTCCACCCAACACATTCCAAAGCCATCTGGCTCCTACAGATAACCATTAACTTCTGATGTAAAAAACAGTCTCTATCACTTCTCAGATACTATACTTCTGAGTATAAACAATGTTCCAAGTTTAACCCAGAATCTAACAGTGTATTCATCAGACAGTATGATCTCTCTGAGATCTGCTTGTACCTGTTATTACTTTTCTATTATCTCTCTATTTTCTTTCTCTCTGCATTGTTGGGAAGGGCCCATAAGTAAACATCTCACTGTTAGTCTACACCTGTTATTTACCAAGCAAGGGACTAATAACATTGGATTTGATATTCGGGAGAAAGCAGTGTTTTTCCCACTTGTTACTCCCCCACTCTATCTGAAAGCTCCTGGTAGAAGTTGTTCTGAAGCACAGATCGAGTATCAGTTCACTGTCTCTAACTTCTAAGGGAAACACAGAACTAACCTAGGTCAGTGTCTAGGGCTGAGTTCTTCCTACTCCTACTTTTGGGAAAGGGAGAAACCAACCAAACTGTCTGTGTACCCCCTCTAGTGTCATTAGGTTGCAAGCCAAGTCAGTCCAGTCCAAATGTTGTCAGTGCCAAGAACGGATGGAATTACATGTGCAATGTTTTATGCACTATCATACTTCGTATGGGAAACCCCTCCTGTAAGGACAAAATATGTGCCTTTACACACAAGTAATACTGCAGATGTGTCATATACTGTGTAACATTTATGTTGGGAAATCAGTGACAGCTAATATATTGGGAGATTTATGAATGGAAAGGCAATAATGCACTTGTCAAACTCGTTCCACGGAGGAACGAGTGCAGGTTTTCACTCCTCCCTTGTTGATGAATTAAGGTCACTGATTAGTAAGAAACTCCCCCTCACCCTGTTGTCTAGGTATTAATTGAAAGGAAAAACCAAGAACCAGCAGACACTAGGTCCTCCATGGATTGAGTTTGACACCCCTGACATAATGAGTCCTGGTTGTCCTAATCAGAAGTTGCACAAAAACAGGCTCATTAAATCCTCAACTAGGACATCATTCAAAGTGTGCCGGTATGTGATTTAGATTAGATATCACTCCCATCAGTTTTCATAAATATAATTGTATTAAGAGTTTTCATTGGTAGTTACATAGTTTTATTGGGCCTATGATTTGAATTGATTCCCCTCACATAGGGAAGAGCAGGAAACCTCAACGCCAATAGTGGCTATCTGAATCATCATACAGCCCCATGCCTGAGGGGAGACTCATGTAGACCACACCCACCTGCAGCTCTAGTAGAGTCACTGCATTTACCACAAATCTACCATTTCCACCAGGACTGTGTGCATAATTAAACATGATTCTCTTGTCATTCTTGTATATGTAAACACCAATGTCTCCTGGGCTAGGGGCATCACTGGCAGTGAATCTGATTTAGTCAACATTTATCACTTATATCTGCATCAGAGCAGAAACCGAAACAGGAAGAGATCAACAATTTCCATCAGCACTCAGTAACATTAGCTGGCCCAGAATGTACTCATGTCCATGCATGTAGGTAGTTGGAGCTTTTACCCGTAAGTGAGTTGTAGGCCTTTCTGATTTGTTGGTGAAGACTTTACTGTAGACCAGTGGGATGTCAGCATTGAAGGGTCCTATCCTCCCAGAGTCAGTCAAAGCAGCATAGAATGCCACTTTTTTGCCTGTCTGTGAATACAGTTTAATGTATGTTATTTCACATTATATGATATAGTATACACAGCAATCCTTCACCTGTGAAGATAATGTCAATGTGGCGCAGTGACTACATTTGTGTGTTTTCTAACCTGCATTCTCCTTCTTCAGCTCCTCCACCTCTCTCACTGGCACTCAGTCTGGCCTCCTGGGCCAGAGAGACATTTCAGAGCAAATATGAACTCTTCAATGATCTACTGGGGGAAATTAATAATCCTACCTACTGTAAACAAATTATTCATCTGTCGTCATTAAGATCTTTCAATACTGTACCTGAGTTCTCACTCTCACTCTCTGTCCCTGGCCTGCATGTCTGACAGTTCTGCTGCTTGGCCTGGAATTAGAAAGGACAAAAACAGAGAACATATTTTGAGAGCTATAGATCCTTAAACTGTTAAAATTATAAATAAATACAAATTCTATATTATCTTTTCAGCTCTTTAATATTTATTTTGGAGACTGCAATAACATACAGAACAATATGCTATTTTGTTCATTGTCTGTTCAATTTAAATATTAGCTAATCATTTTTTTTACCTCCATTGGCTCCACCTTGTTCTTGTCCAGTTCAGTCTTAGTGACTCAGCTCCACTCTCTGGTTCACCACCTCTCCTTTCAGCTCCTTCACCTGGCTGTCACTAGCTGTCACTCTGGCCCCCATGTTCCTCAGCTCCACTCTCTGGTTCACCACTTCTCCTTTCAGCTCCTTCACCTGGCTGTCACTAGCTGTCACTCTGGCCCCCATGTTCCTCAGCTCCACTCTCTGTTCCACCACCATGTTCCTCAGCTCCACTCTCTGTTCCACCACCATGTTCCTCAGCTCCACTTCCTGTTCCACCATGTTCCTCAGCTCCACTTTCTGTTCCACCATCATGTTCCTCAGCTCCACTCTCTGTTCCACCACCATGTTCCTCAGCTCCACTTTCTGTTCCACCATCATGTTCCTCAGCTCCACTCTCTGTTCCACCATCATGTTCCTCAGCTCCACTCTCTGTTCCACCACCATCTCTCTCGGCTCCTTCAGTTCAGTAAAGACTTGGTCAGGTTGGCTGGTCTGGCAGGTAGCGTGTCGGGCTCATTTCGGGGTCATCGTGACCTTGTTGAGTGTCATTCTCCTTGACTGTTCCAATCTCTCCATGAGCCCATGAACTAATCTAGTCTACTGGGCTCAGCGACCCCCCCCCTCCCTTCTTTTCAGTATGTACACACTGGTCTTGGTGGACCAATACATGGGAATTTAAATCCAAGGTCACTGATGTCATGACGTTGGCCTGAGGGTAAGTTTATGACAGTCATAAATACCTCTTTCCCCCTTTTTCCTCTCTCTACCCTACTGATGTTACATTTGCAAAACCCTTGGTTAACAGAGATTCTGAGAACATCAGAAGGTGGGGGGAATAGAACTATATTCTGGTAATCCGACCAATTGAACATATGCGATGTTACTTAATGAATATGATGTCAGTTCGGTTGTCATCTGAGACATTCTCATCAATGATAAGATGACATAAACTCTACAGTGGAAAGTCTACACATCAGAGTTATCGGATTCACATGGAATTGTTGTTCAATTCAAATGTTTGAATATGAAATTATTCGTGATGGGATGAAATGTGATTTTAGCTTCTAAAATGTGAGATTTGGGTTTTCATAAGATAGGGCTCTGCTCAATCAGTGGCCCACCCCTGTGAAGGGACATGGGCTATAAAAAAAATCAAACGCGCCCTCCTCTCCCTTCCTATATAAGCCCTTGACGACAATATAACCTCCGGTTCCGAGGACGACGGTCCGATGTCAGAATGGTTCAGATAATAACTACAGAACGAAGCCAACATCAGCGTGAGCTTTGGTTGCGAATGGTATGAACTTTTAACTCTTATTCACTACAGAAGTGATACCTCCTAGCCGTTGAGTTAGCAACAGCCGCTGCAAACGAGGGTTAGGAAGGAACAGACAGAGTATCCGGTCTACCACACAACGACGTTACTACAACATATTCAATTTACCAGCAGAGACATTCTTCAAAGCACAAAGGACTCGGTTGGGTAACACGGCCTTCCATCTACCACCAACCTACCGAAGCGCAGCTCAGAGTAAATATTTATTGCATTTTCCTTTTCCAAATTGTCGGTAAGTTAGAATGCATAAGATACTGTATTTACGATAGCACAGCTTTGCCCTTTGTTCCTCAGTCTTCCCGCTCTTTCACTCAAACCCAGACCTTTTCTTTTGTGTAACAAGCTGTCATATCTGTTCCGCCCGCTAGGGATGTTTTCCTTTATGACGTAATTTGTAATCAAGTTATGATTTAATTATGTGTATGTGTAATTCTGTGTGATTAGTTAGGTATTTATTAATAAATAATTAAACCCAATTTTACATTGCTGATTCAACTTGTTAGCCAGGGTTCGTGCAGATAACCAAGAATTTACAACTTTCAGATGAGACTGAATTAAGATGACGATTAATATTGACTGCTATTGATGTAAAATATTACTAGGTCTTTAAGAGTTTATTCGGAAGATAACAGCTCTATAAATATTCTTTCCTGGTACCCCGACTCTCTAGTTAATTACATTAACATGATTAGCTCAGTCAGGTAATATTAATTACGGAGAAATTATTTTATAGAATAGCATGTCATATCACTTAATCCGGCATAGCCAAAGACACGACACTGATAACACAGAGAACACTGGGAAGGACAAACTACCATACAGATATTATATAAGGCCATACAGATATTATATGTTGTTTTGTAACTGACTTTGGGTGAGACGGGCTGCTAAATAACTGCCCCCCATTCCTCTCTCTCTGATGTTCCAGGCCAGGAGGAGGGAGCAGGTGTCTGTCAGTTCTTCCTGTTGGGAAAGTGTCGTTTTGGAAACAGGTGTCGTCGATCTCACAGGTCTGTAGCTAACACGATCACCACCGACCTGTAAGAAAATTGTTATATACCAAAAACTATGGCAGGGCAATGGCTAAGTAACATTGCATTTTGACTTTTGATGGTGCCATGATGCCATTGTTACTGTGATGTCTAAACATGGCTTCACACTCCTGCCATTTTTAACATGCATGATTTAAATTGTCTGATGCAAAATGTTTGTGCAGCCCTCGGAACAACTGAAAATGCCCAGGGGTTAGGGGCTAATATTTACTCACAGTTCAGTCTATTTCAGACTTCTAACCACTTGAACAACTAAATAAGACTGAAAGACAGAAATCTTCAAAGCATATAGCTGCCAGCCCTAAACAGATGGCCCTCAGAATCGGAGTCCTCCCTCTCATCACTAATCCTTCTGCCTGGCGACAGTGGAATCTTCAGAGGAAGATATTGTTTTTCCTCCTGTGAGAAGCAGCATCTGTGGTATTGGCTCTGTCTGCCCTCACAGCAAACAGAGCCTCTGAACCAAGTGGTAATCAAGTCATGTAGCACAGTAGAAATATAATAGATAGGTAGTTAATTCCATAGGATAAGAAAGTGAAGAGGTAGAATAGCAGAGTTAAATTAATGTATCTGTTTAGACATATAGATAAGCTTCTTAAAATACATCCATCTGAAGGTCACTGTCCTATCAGTATGAGGAGGACCTAACAGGTTAGCTCTTACATTGACCAGAGTGATGAATACAATCCCTCTTTCTCCTTCCCTCTTTCTCAGCACTCCAACATTAGACGACCCAGAGGCTGTTATAGACCAGGAAAACAGGAAGGAGGGAGAAAAAGAGGGAAAACTCGAGAAGAAAGCAATAGGGAATAAAACAAACCAGCCAAAAGACACAGAGGGAAAAGGTACAATTTCCCTCCATTAAATCTAACTGAACATATGAGAACCCACTAAAATACCTGTTTACTGCAAACTAAGTATAACTAACTAACAAAGTGTTTCTCCCATCAGGATCAACTAAGAAGCCCCGCATGCGTACAGCTGATGACGTCATCTCTCGGATCCTGTGGGACCCGTCGGTGGAGCCGGCGGACTTTGTGGTGGGGTACGTGGACCGCTTCCTTGGGGTGCTGGAGCGGCCCTTCTCTGAGTTCAACTGGGACACCGACCCCTGCGATTGTGACTACTCCTCTGAGCTAGCCCTGCCCAGACACAGGATTCAGTACTTCACCCATAGAGGGCGTAGAGTTTGGGACCGCAACAACAGGACTGACAGGGTGTTTGGATCCACTGGACAGTGTCTGGCGCCCCCCTTTGGACAGGAGGAGGAGCAAGAGCAGGGTAAGAGAGGGCGAGGAGGAAGCAGCAAGGGCGAAGGAGGGTGGAAGGTAGGGAGAGAGGGCGTGAGGGCGAGGGAAAGGAAGGCGAGAGGGCGAGGGAGGAAGGTAGGGAGAGAGGGCGAGGGAGGGAGGAAGGTAGGGAGAGAGGGCGAGGGAGGGAGGAAGGTAGGGAGAGAGGGCGAGGGAGGGAGGAAGGTAGGGAGAGAGGGTGAGAGGGAGGGAGGGGAGAAAGGTAGGGAGAGAGGGTGAGAGGGAGGGAGGGGAGAAAGGTAGGGAGAGGACGAGGGAGGTAGGGAGAGAGGGTGAGGGAGGGAGGACTGTAGGGAGAGAGGGTGAGAGGACGAGGGAGGGAGGGAGGACTGTAGGGAGAGGAAGGGAGGGTGAGGAAGGTAGGGAGAGAGAGGGAGTGAGGAAGGTAGGGAGAGGGAGGGAGGGATTTCCACAGCTCTAGAACCTGGATTAACATACTGTTCTACTTCACTTTGCTAGTCTATAACATGTTTTTGTCATAATGTTTGGTTAACCTTCAAAATCAGCTTGTTTATTGTCAGGGAAAGGGACACAAGATGTTGAACAACAAGACCCAAAAAACGACCACCGTGAATCAAGAGAAGAACAAGATGGAGTCATCACTACAGGGGAGGGAGAAGAGAGTGACGAGTCCCTGATAAAACAGGATGTTGAAAACGGACACATGGCGGAAAGAAATCAGAGCAAGATAAGTGTTCAGATGCCTGAGTCGACCAGACCAGGCACAGGAAGTACTCCACTGAACCAACAGGAAGCAGGAAGAGAATCAGAACCCTTGGAAGAGGAAGTTGGGAAGGATTCCGTTTTAGTCGTCATAGCAGACCAGATGTCTCTATCCCAGAGTGAAAGCGAGAGCAGGGGGGAGGAAGGTGAGAAGGAGGAAGAATGGAAAGATTACTGGGATGGAGAGAAAGGCCCAGACCTAGCCCAGTGTCCTTCTGTGCCTGTGGAGCAGAGAACAGAGAGGGGTGGAGGCCGGCCTTCCAAACGTAAGCCCACCCACTTCATCACCTTCCGGGCCAACACTCCCGCCATCCTCTCCTCCTTCCAGCACCTTCAGGAGGAGCTCACCTCCCTCCTCCCCTCATCCGCCCCTCATTGGTTGCCCCCCTCCTCCCTCCACGTCACCCTGTGTCTCCTGGTCCTCCCCGGCCCAGCCGAGGTCACTGCCGCTGGGGAGATGCTCCAACGCTTCGCCTACCTGGACCGCAACCCCCCTGTGGCCGTCTCCTTCCCCCTGAAACTGAAGCACTTTGGTGGGAAAGTTCTCTACCTGAGCCCCCAGCCTCAGCCCCACCTCCAGCAGCTAAATGCTGGCCTACAGGAGGCCTTCAGAGAGCAGGGCTGGCTGCACAGGGACTCCTTTAACCCACGCTACCATCTCACCCTGGCCAAGGTGAAGGACCAGGAGGGGGCGAGGGTGTTTGAGGGGGTGGGGGAGCTGAAGGTGGGTAAGGGGGTGAATTTTGGGCGACTGCCTATAAATAGGCTACACCTGTGTAGCATGGGGATGACTGGGGATGGGTTTTATGAGACACTGTGTGTGGTCAATCTCCGGTGAGATGTAGGTGTGTGTTTGTTTAGGTATGGAGGTGCTATTTTACAAAGCACAGAACCCACATTTCCACACCTCACAGTCTCCATAGTTTTACATTTAAAGGTGCAATATGCAGAAATCGCTCCGCCATTTCCTGGTTGCTGAAATTCAAGTTTGCCTAAGTTCAGTTTGTGACAAAACAAGCAATCATTGCTGGTTTTGTGTAGAGAGTTATTGTACCATCTAAACCGCTGTGAAATATCTTTTCAATAACCAAAATATTGTATTTTCAGCTTTCTGAAGATGGTGTACAAAACCGGAAGTAAAAGACACAACAATGAAACTTAAGAACAGGAAGCATAGAAATAGCACTCAAAACAGATCTACCACTTCTTAGATTTCAATGACAATGACAGATCTATAACTCACATTTCTATGTGAATTTGGTCCGCTTCCTAAAAGTTTCGTATTGCAGCTTGAAAATTACTCCATTGATTAAAATATGAAATCCCAATGTTCCTGAAGTGCCTCTATCTGCTACGGACCATGATGAAGTAGCTGTAATTGTAACGACTAATTTACTGTACCATGTTCTTTTAAGAAGAAAAATGCTATTGCAAACTCTTTGCAATAAGGAATTGAGACCAAAAGCTCAAGAGAAGTTTCAAGTGTTTATTACCAAGAGAATCCCCATCCATCTTCTGTTCTGGGCCTGACCCTGCTCTCTGATCCTAGGCAATTTCCTGTTATCTGATTAGGTCAACAACCTTTCTAAATGAGCATACACACAGTTTCATGGCCTGAACTCTATTAATACTCACAGTAATCATTCACTACACAGGATATTAACAAACTACAGTTTAACTTGAAACATGTTACATTTTAATAGAATCCATCAATGTCTATAGCTTTCACATTTCATTTAGCAGACTTTAATACTGATGTAATAATGTAATGTATTTAATATAATAATGGCTGAAATATTATCTTTCCATCATGGTAACTGCATCTCAACCAATCAATTCTTACTTTGTGGCTACAAAGATGATTTTATAATTGTAATAAGATTAATTTAATATGAATATTTTAATATAATCCAACAGAAACCCACTGATTTCTGCTACGTTCATCATGTAAAATGTCTGCTTTTACAAAGAATTATGACCTTTTGGATTTGGATTGCCAAGGACATTAAATATTGAACTTGTAATTTTTGTGAATGTCTGAGTGGTGATATTTCTGTGTAACAGCAGAGGGATGGAGGAAGGATAGAGAGAGAGAAGAGAGAGGGATAGAGAGCTGGATGGAGAGAGGGATGGACAAAGGAGAGGGAGGGATGGGGAGAGGAGCCCCGCTCCGATGAGAAAGGAGAGGGGGATGAGAGGAGCGAGAGATGGAGAGGAGAAATAGATGGTGAGAGGGGAGAGGGGGATGGAGAGTGAAGAGGGATGGATGTCAAAGGAGAGAGAGGGACAAAGGGAGGATAGGATGAGGGGCTTGAGAGAGGAGATGGAGGAGAGAGGATGGCTGCTACAGTATAGTGCTGGGTCTGAATGAGAGCCATGGAGGCACGGTTAACTCTGAGTTAACTCTCTTGCATACGTAATATTATTTTCTGTCTCTCCCCCCTTCTCCTCCTAGATACACGCACACTAGTGTGTTCTCTCACTCTCTCTCTCTCTCTCTCTCTCTCTCTCTCTCTCTCTCTCTCTCTCTCTCTCTCTCTCTCTCTCTCACTCCCGTACGCTCCCTTGCTCGCATTATCTCTCTGACTCCCTTCCCCCACTCCCTTTCAGTGACACAGAAAAACGAACGCCACCCCTCCCTCTCGCTCTCTCGTTCTCCCCCATCCTCCAATGGCACACAAACACCCTGGTCTCTCATTCCACCCGCTCTCACTTTGTTTTTATTGTTTATTTGTAATCCCCCTCTTTTTCAGTCAAATCACCCACGGTCATGGAAGATCATCTCTCATCTTTCCATCTCTGCTTTTCGTGGTTGTTGTTGAATCATGGTGTTGATACTATTTTGCAGTCTCCACTCGAAACTGGTTTTGCAACTCCCCTCTCCCTCTATTCATCGCTCACCCTCCCTCCTTCCCTCCATCCCTCCCTCTTTCTCTCACGCTCACTCACTGCCCAGTTGACAACCCATCTTTTTTCCTATTCACAATATCTTTGTTGCACCCTCCATCCTGCCCTCCCTCCCTCCCATTCTCTCTTGCTCTCAGTATCCATCTAAGTGGTGTGCTTATTTGCTTCTGCCTAAATATATGTGCATCTCTACCTCTCCCTCTCTCTTCCTCTCTGCACAACACAGCCAAACACTGCCCTGCCTAACCACACAGGAGATTTCTTCAACAAATATTTTGTGGATTTTTTGTGCAGAAATCTGAAATGTAACTCAAACTCGAATAATTGGACCTTTTCTCATTTTGTATTTTTATTTAGACAACCGTAGATTTTTTTATGATGATTTGTTGATTTTGGTCAGATTTTTGCCTCCTAATCTGAGAGTGTAGAGATTGATTGGTATGTTGTGTGTGTGACTGAGTGTTGATGGAGGTTTCAGTAAGAGCTGTGTCTGTATCGCCCAGCAGCATCGTCATTTGTGTGAACTGAGAGTGGATGGAGTCCTAATCCCCGTTAACAGATTCATTATCGCTGGGCACAATCGTGCGCTGCCTTGTTGTGAAGTCGCCTGGCTGAGCGATCTGCTGCCTGAATGGGGTTCTGACATGACGATAAGGGTCCCTCTGGGGTGTCTTCTCAATCCTAATCCCTCTCTCTCCTCCCTCTCTCTCCTCTCTCTCTTGCGCTGAGGGCTCCTCTCTTATCCATCAACACAAGCACCTCTCCACTGTTACCAGACAACCATCCAATCACAGGCTGTTTAATATTTCAAAAACAAAAACAGACCTTGTTATTTATTTACATTTTACGTATTTTTGGGGTTCATGTCCCTAAACCTATATATTTCAGGATGAGTTTTTTTCCCAAGAGGATCCAGCGCTGATGGTTGGCAACGGTATACCTCAGTGAGTGTGTAGATATTTGACAGAACACCAGAGAAGAGCAAGAGATAGCAGAACACCCTCCCAACGCTACAGTCAAAGGTAAGAAACGGATCACTCTCCAATCACTCATTCACCATGGGTGAATTGTCTGTGTATTCTACAAGATGAATGGGCAGTCAAGTGAAATAGATTCATCATGCACTGTTAGACCATTGCAGTTTATGTTCAATGATGGAAAGTGGAGAGAAGCCTGGGTTTTACATCAAATGTTTGGATTTTTACGCAATGTCTGTGCATTGGCTGATGTTGAAATTAGGAAATGATTTATAAAACATTGAGGTTGAACCATGTTAGTTTGATTCACTCTGTTTTAGATTGTTTTGTCAATCTCTCATCTCTTATCAACTATGATAAAGTAATTTTATTTATATTAATAAAATATCACATTGTATGTCACTGAATAGTTTGCTTAGCTTCATCTTCAGCAAACCTCTCTCAAATGCTACATTTGACTTTGTGCAAGCTTCTAAATGAGATTGTTAGTGTGGGAGCATTTGTCCATCCTCTTGGTACTGTATGTTAAACTCTTGTACACTCCAAAGCTCCATGTTGTATTTATTGATTCTACAAGCACGGAGCAGCCTGCAGCTGAATGCACTCAATCTTTCATTGATTTGGGGAAATGTGTGTGTATGGTTTGGTTTAACTATCCTTGTATCCAAAATTTGGACAAGTGTGTACATTTTGCTGGTCCCCACAAGTAAAAAGGCTATTTTAGGCTTAGGGGTTAGGGTTACAATTAGGATAAGGGTTAAGGTCAGGGTTAAGGGTTAGGGAAAATAGGATTTTGAATGGATTTAGTTTTCTTCGTTACCCACAAGGATAGTAAAACAAACATGTGTGCGTGCACGTACGTGATCCTGGGGGGACAAACATGTGTGCGTGCACGTACATGTTCCTGGGGGGACAAACATGTGTGCGTGCACGTACGTGATCCTGGGGGGACAAACATGTGTGCGTGCACGTACGTGATCCTGGGGGGACAAACATGTGTGCGTGCACGTACGTGATCCTGGGGGGACAAACGTGTGCGTGCACGTACGTGATCCTGGGGGGACAAACATGTGTGCGTGCACGTACGTGATCCTGGGGGGACAAACGTGTGCGTGCACGTACGTGATCCTGGGGGGACAAACGTGTGCGTGCACGTACGTGATCCTGGGGGGACAAACGTGTGCGTACACGTACGTACACGTACGTGATCCTGGGGGACATTTGTTTTTTATACAAACATGAATTTCAACTGAAACTTAAATATGAATTTTATAAGAAACAATTCAAACTCGTAGAGTCTGGAAATGTGTATTTATACACTACCCATCAAAAGTTTGGGGTCACTTAAAAATGTCCTTGTTTTTGAAAGAAAAGCTCATCTTTTGTCCATTAAAATAACATCAAATTGATCAGAAGTACAGTGTAGACATTGTTAATGTTGTTGGTTAAATGTTGCGGAATTACTGGTCATGCTCTAGATTGGTTTATACATTACCTATCAAATCGTACACAATGTGTAATGGCGGATGGTTGTAAATCTGAGTCCATAGGTGTGCTCAGGTGTTCTATTTTGGGTCCACTGTTGTTCATTTTGTATATCAACAACATTGGGGATCTTATTGAAACAGTGGATGTTCATTTTTATGCAGATGATACTGTTCTTTATTCAAGTGGTAGTAGTTTATCTTTAGCTTTAGAAAATGCCCAAAGAGCATTTAACATCATACAACAGAATCTGTATGATTTAAAGCTGATTCTAAATTCAGGTAAAACAAAATGCATGATATTTTCAAATGCCAGGCATGTTACAAATCATGTCATTGCTACATTGGCTGGACATACTATAGAGCAAGTTAAAGTGTACAAATGTGTGGGTGTGTGGGTTGATGATAAGCTGAGCTTCACTGTGCATGTAGAGAACTTGATAAGGAAGCTCAAGCTGAAAATAGGATTTTTATTACCGGCATAAGGCTGGTTTTGTTGTTGAATTTTCTCTCTTTTTCTCCCCAATTTCGTGCCATCCAATTGTTAGTAGTTACTATCTTGTCTCATCGCTACAACTCCCGTACGGGCTCGGGAGAGACGAAGGTCGAAAGCCATGCGTCCCCCGAAACACAACCCAACCAAGCCGCACTGCCTCTTAACACATCCAACCCGGAAGCCAGCCGCACCAATGTGTCAGAGGAAACACCGTGCACCTGGCGACCTGGTTAGCTCGCACTGCGCCCGGCCCGCCACAGGAGTCGCTAGTGCGCGATGAGACAAGGATAACCCTACCGGACAACGCTAGGCCCTCCCTAACCCGGACGACGCTAGGCCAATTGTGCGTCGCCCCACGGACCTCAGAGTCTCTGGTGGCACAGCTAGCGCTGCAATGCAGTGCCCTAGACCACTGCACCACCCAGGAGGCCCTGCTTGTTTTTCTTTTGAGGCCAGCAATGAGCTGGTACGATGTACATTACTGTCGGTTTTAGATTTTAGTGATGTTATACAGTGGGGCAAAAAAGTATTTAGTCAGCCACCAATTGTGCAAGTTCTCCCACTGTAATTTTCATCACAGGTACACTTCAACTATGACAGACAAAATAAGGGGGAAAAATCCAGAGAATCACATTGAAGGATTTTTAATGAATTTATTTGTAAATTATGGTGGAAAATAAGTATTTGGTCAATAACAAAAGTTTATCTCAATACTTTGTTATAAGGGTGGTGCAGTGGTTAAGGGCGCTGTACTGCAGCGCCAGCTGTGCCATCAGAGTCCCTGGGTTCGCGCCCAGGGTCTGTCGTAACCGGCCGCGACCGGGAGGTCCGTGGGGCGACGCACAATTGGCCTAGCGTCGTCCGGGTTAGGGAGGGCTTGGTTGGTAGGGATATCCTTGTCTCATCGCGCTCCAGCGACTCCTGTGGCGGGCCGGGCGCAGTGCGCGCTAACCAAGGTTGCCGGGTGCACGGTGTAGCCTCCGACACATTGGTGCGGCTGGCTTCCGGGTTGGATGCGCGCTGTGTTAAGAAGCAGTACGGCTGGTTGGGTTGTGTATCGGAGGACACATGACATTCAACCTTCGTCTCTCCCGAGCCCGTACTGAAGTTGTAGCGATGAGACAAGATAGTAGCTACTACAATAATTGAATACCACGAAATTGGGGAGAAAAAGGGGTAAAATTCACAAAAAAAACAACAACAAAAAAAAAAATACTTTGTTATATACCCTTTGTTGGCAATGACAGAAGTCAAACGTTTTCTGTAAGTCTTCACAAGGTTTTCACACACTTGCTGGTATTTTGGCCCATTCCTCCATGCAGATCTCCTCTAGAGCAGTGATGTTTTGGGGCTGTTGCTGGGCAACATGGACTTTCAACTCCCTCCAAAGATTTTCTATGGGGTTGAGATCTGGAGACTGGCTAGGCCACTCCAGGACCTTAAAATTCTTCTTACGAAGCCACTCCTTCGTTGCCCGGGCGGTGTGTTTGGGATCATTGTCATGCAGAAAGACCCAGCCATGTTTCATCTTCAATGCCCTTGCTGATGGAAGGAGGTTTTCACTCAAAATCTCACGATACATGGCCCCATTCATTCTTTCCTTTACACTGATCAGTCGTCCTGGTCCCTTGACAGAAAAACAGCCCCAAAGCATGATGTTTCCACCCCCATGCTTCACAGTAGGTATGGTGTTCTTTGGATGCAACTCAGCATTCTTTGTCCTCCAAACAAGACGAGTTGAGTTTTTACCAAAAAGTTATATTTTGGTTTCATCTGACCATATGACATTCTCCCAATCTTCTTTTGGATCATCCAAATGCTCTCTAGCAAACTTCAGACGGGCCTAGACATGTACTGGCTTTAAGCAGGGGGACACGTCTGGCACTGCAGGATTTGAGTCCCTGGCGGCGTAGTGTGTTACTGATGGTAGGCTTTGTTACTTTGGTCCCAGCTCTCTGCAGGTCATTCACTAGGTCCCCCCGTGTAGTTCTGGGATTTTTGCTCACCGTTCTTGTGATCATTTTGACCCCACGGGGTGAGATCTTGCGTGGAGCCCCAGATCGAGGGAGATTATCAGTGGTCTTGTAGATGTTCCATAAAAAATCTGCTGTTTCCAGCTACAATAGTCATTTACAACAGTAACTATCTCTACAGTGTATTTCTGACAATTTGATGTTATTTTAATGGACAAAAAATGTGCTTTTCTTTCAAAAACAAGGACATTTCTAAGTGACCCCAAAGTTTTAAACGGTAGTGTAGATACATTACAGTCCTCACACTGAATGGGCCGTTCATGTCCCCACTGACTGATAACTGGGCTGTGGTGTGTATCACAGGGCCATATAACTGTCTCATAAACGGCAATCATTAAGAGTGTCCTTAAGTGGTCGTTAGGGAGACCATTGGGTCTTAACGTGTGGCATGATTTCTGTTGCATGTCATTATTCATACCCAGTGGCCCAGAGGAAAGCTGTTGTTTGTGATGTGTAGCAATAAGAATATGTGGTGCAATACAGGATAAAGGAGAAGGTGGCTTTACTGTCCAAAGAGGATTTTGTTCCCAGCTGCATATCCTCAGTCTGCCTCATTAACCGCCTTACAAAATGGCCTCGTGGAGAAACATATTCTGGAGGCTCCCTCAATACAAATAGCTGAGTGACTGTTTCATAACAGAGCCATTCCCAGGGTTGAGTCAATCAGCTTGGTTCAGTGCAGTGACAGATAGTTGACGTCTATTCTACTGTATTCGATCCATTTCTCCTCGGCTTTGTTGTTCCTGAGTGTCTCTTGTTGGTTTGAAGCAGCGAGTGCAAGGCACAGAAGGCTGTGGTTTGGGTTTCCTTCTTCCGTCTCCCTCTCCTCTCCCCTTCTCTCCTTGCTCCCTGTTATTTGCCTTCAGTTATGCAATGGTAACCAGCATGACAACAAGCTGGCAGGAAGCATCACGTCAACTTGAGCCTGCCTCCCTGCCTCCCTCTGACAACTACTGCTGGACCACTGCTCAGCTCAGACTGCTCCCTCTATGGTGCTCTCTCCCTGGGGCCCCCTCAATCCCTTTCTGGGTTCATGTTAGCACTAGTTCCCATTGTTGACACCACATCTTGTTGTGGACAGACAGACAGATAGATTTATGATAATTGCCAAAAATCGTTAATGTAGATTTTTCCAAGTAACACGAATTGAATTTCAATTCACACTATAGTCTAACCACACAACAACATTCCTATAATTCACCTAATGTGACAACATCCTCTACCACCCTCACAGCCAAATAATTCAAGACTATAACAAGAAAAATCCTGTTTGTTGATATACCATCAGAGTCTGGCCATAACAATGTGAGACTACAACAATAACACCAGTCTGTTGACAGCCTCAGTGTGAGGGGATGGACGGCAGTGTGTGAAACCATTCTGAGTGTTGACATTGATTTAGTTAGTGACAGTTGGGGGTTTGGAGCCATTAAGGTGAACAGGCTTATTCTAATGAGCTTGGGTTTGACTGTCTGGGTTGTCTGTTTAAAACTCACACACACACACACACACACACTTATTATGTCCGTTGAGGCGTCATTGATTTTAAATGACTGCTACAGTAAAAAGACGATTGATATTTCTAAAATAGATCAGATATGGTCATATGCGATTCTTGATCATATTTAGTATTGTGTAGTGCTTCTATTCAAATGTAGTGTTGTGTGCTCATACAGATGGATCATTAAAAAGGCTGAGAATTCATGTGATACAATGCTGAGTGTTCTAAACATTCAAAGACAGCAAAACCAAGATAGGAGCCTGGTGCAGAATCCAAATCTAAGAATCCCTCCCTGATAGACGCTATCAAATACACTATTGTGTCTTTCCTCAAGGTTCCTCTGTGTCTCACTGTATGTAGAGCAGTACTGTACAACTCCCTGTCTCTACTCCTCAGTACAACTCCTGTCAATGGTCTAGTCTGTGCTGATCTCATCTCATAGGCTCTCTTGAAACCTTTTCCCCTCTCTCCTTCCCTTTGGAGGGTGGTTGTGTGAAGTCTGCTACTGTGCATCATTGTTGTAGACATACTATCTCTTATAGTATATTCTAATTTCCAGGATGATTGAGGGGTGTTGTGTTGATAGTTGGTCTGATGGCGGTTGAATCTCCCTCTTGTATTGACCCAACTCTGCCTCTGTTATATAGTGCTGGTTGTGTGGTGTGGCTGAGATTGCTACTGGACCTCCCACTATCCCCTACTCTGCTCCCATAGGTTGAGGAGTATGATGAAGTAGGATGTTAGTAGAGATGACAGGGTAGTTGGTTTAGTTGATGTCCCCTGGATAAGAGAGGAATCGCGCACATCCAATCCAGGTTTTTGTCAGGTCCCATTTCTATTCAGTTCAGCCAGATGAATTTCACTTCTGTACTTGAATGAATTGGAATGGAATTGACCACAACCATGATCCAAATGTAGCTTAGAAGCTGAGCAAAAATAACTAGCAATGTCTGCTCTTGCTCTGTGGTTTCTGCTCCACAGGGTTTCACCCTGCATACCTCCTCGCTCCAGGTACAAGCCCTTAGGCATAGCTCTGATCTAGGATTAGATTACCTTGACTTTCACAATTCCTTACTTTAAGCATTAGGAGAAGACCATGTAAACCTCACCTTAGATCAGAGTTTAGGAGAAGACAATATAAACCTCACCTTAGATCAGAGTTTAGGAGAAGACAATGTAAACCTCACCTTAGATCAGAGTTTAGGAGAAGACAATGTAAACCTCACCTTAGATCAGAGTTTAGAGAAGACAATGTAAACCTCACCTTAGATCAGAGTTTAGGAGAAGACAATGTAAACCTCACCTTAGATCAGAGTTTAGGAGAAGACAATGTAAACCTCACCTTAGATCAGAGTTTAGGAGAAGACAATGTAAACCTCACCTTAGATCAGAGTTTAGGAGAAGACAATGTAAACCTCACCTTAGATCAGAGTTTAGGAGAAGACAATGTAAACCTCACCTTAGATCAGAGTTTAGGAGAAGACAATGTAAACCTCACCTTAGATCAGAGTCTAGGAGAAGACAATGTAAACCTCACCTTAGATCAGAGTCTAGGAGAAGACAATGCAAACCTCACCTTAGATCAGAGTCTAGGAGAAGACAATGTAAACCTCACCTTAGATCAGAGTCTAGGAGAAGACAATGTAAACCTCACCTTAGATCAGAGTTTAGGAGAAGACAATGTAAACCTCACCTTAGATCAGAGTTTAGGAGAAGACAATGTAAACCTCACCTTAGATCAGAGTTTAGGAGAAGACAATGTAAACCTCACCTTAGATCAGAGTCTAGGAGAAGACAATGTAAACCTCACCTTAGATCAGAGTTTAGGAGAAGACAATGTAAACCTCACCTTAGATCAGAGTTTAGGAGAAGACAATGTAAACCTCACCTTAGATCAGAGTTTAGGAGAAGACAATGTAAACCTCACCTTAGATCAGAGTTTAGGAGAAGACAATGTAAACCTCACCTTAGATCAGAGTCTAGGAGAAGACAATGTAAACAAACTTCACATTGTGCTGACCCACCTACAGTACATTGATTGATGAAATAGGACGTTTCATTAACCATTGGCTTGCTCTCCCACAGACTGGAGGAGGGTTGGTTGGTGAGTTGATGTCCCCTAGTTCCCTTGCTCCCTCGCTTCCTCCCTCGCTCCCTCTCTCCCTGCCTCCTCAGCAGGGTTATTCTGAAACATCTTATCTTTCTTCCCTGGCTTCCAGTGTGTAAGAAGGAGTGGTAGACAGCTATTGCAACTGAAATGTTGTCCATCACCCGGCACCACATACAGCATAAGGCTTTGTTTACTCATAGTATTTATCATTGGTCTGCCACTGGTGTGGAAATGTGGAATATGTCTATCACTTACACACCTTTGATATTCTAACCCTTCTCTTCACTTAGTTCCTTTCAACAGGGTGGAGGAGGGGGGGTTAGGCGATAGAGTATGTCTGCCATGGCGACCGTGCCCAGCTACACCCCTTCGCTATGGGTGAGGATGTGCCACGCCCTCCCCCGGCTGGACCTCACCATGACGATGAGAGACAACCTCTTCATCCCCGACAGCTGGGAGTACCAACAGGTAACAGAAAACACCCACAGCCAATCATATCCATCGCAAACTACAACACGACTGATTGATTCATATTTATCTCAAGTTTTCTCTTGGTTCAAACAACAAGATCGACAATAAAAGACAGCTAAGATTCAATGAAAAATATGTATTGCACTTGGTAAGAATGAGAACCAAGTCTGATACCGCCATGATACAGAATCCCCCCACCCCTTATGTTAAATACTGCCCCATAAAGATCCCTCTCTGTTTTGCACAGCGGCATCTGCAGAATCCTACTGGTATTATTAGAGCATTTAAACAGCTTATTCATGCTAGTGGTGCAAGTGGCCTAGTTATTGACAGGGAAACGAGCCCAGACCACTCAGAAGAATCTTGACCTGGATTTCAAGTCATCAGAAATATTACACCACCTGGCTGTCTCTCCTCAAAACTGTTAGCACTTAATTACACTGTTCTGTTCCCATCTCCACCACAGTTCAGTTTACATCCCTCAGCTCCACTACAGACTCTTATTTCACATTCATTCTCATCAGTACGGTTTGAGTAGGATTTGGTTTGAGTGTTTTAATCTGGAGACACTGTATTAGTAGCATCAAAATGTTGTATTGTCTTTGTGGTAGAAAACACACCATTTTGTTGTGTTGTTCATTTTTAGGTTTCACCATTCCCTTCCAGTGGCTCTACGTCCCTACTCCCTGCGTCACACACATTGCATGTTTACAACATGTCTACGGTACCGAGAGAGAGATTCTCAAATGATCCGCCAGTAGAGAAAGACAAAAGAAATGGAAAGCACTGAGTAACGTGAGGAGGTAGTGGGGAACAGAAGACAGGACAGAAAGAGAGAGTAAAAAGGAGAGGATGAGTAACGTGAGGAGGTAGTGGGGAACAGAGGACAGAAAGAGAGAGAGAGTAAAAAGGAGAGGATGAGTAACGTGAGGAGGTCGTGGGGAACAGAAGACAGGACAGAAAGAGAGATTAAAAAGGAGAGGATGAGTAACGTGAGGAGGTCGTGGGGAACAAAAGACAGGACAGAAAGAGAGATTAAAAAGGAGAGGATGAGTAACGTGAGGAGGTCGTGGGGAACAGAAGACAGGACAGAAAGAGAGAGTTAAAAAGGAGAGGATGAGTAACGTGAGGAGGTCGTGGGGAACAGAAGACAGGACAGAAAGAGAGATTAAAAAGGAGAGGATGAGTAACGTGAGGAGGTCGTGGGGAACAGAAGACAGGACAGAAAGAGAGATTAAAAAGGAGAGGATGAGTAACGTGAGGAGGTCGTGGGGAACAGAAGACAGGACAGAAAGAGAGATTAAAAAGGAGAGGATGAGTAACGTGAGGAGGTCGTGGGGAACAGAAGACAGGACAGAAAGAGAGAGTAAAAAGGGATAGAGAAAGTGAGGGTGGCAGTGAATGTATTTAAGTAGGTCACAGATTATTAATAGAGTTGCAGTGGCGTGGATAGAAAGAAAGAGAGGGGGAGAGAGAGGGGAGGGGAGGGGGAGAGAGGGGAGGGAGGGGAGAGAGGGGGAGACGGAGAGAGGGGGACAGAGGGGGAGATGGGGAGAGAGAGGGGAGGGGAGGGGGAGAGAGGGGGAGACGGAGAGAGGGGGAGAGAGGGGGAGATGGGGAGAGGGAGGGAGAGGGAGGAGGGGGAGAGGGAGGGAGAGAGGGGGAGAGAGGGAGGAAGGAGGAAGGGGGAGAGAGAAAGGGGGAGGGAGGGGGAGAGGGAGGAAGGGTGAGAGAGAAAGGGGGGAGGGAGGAAGGGGGAGGGAGGGGAGAGAGAGGTGAGGGGGAGAGTGGGCGAGGGGAGAGAGGGAGGGGAGGGGAGAGAGGGGGGGAGGGGGAGAAAGAGGGGAGGGGGAGAGAGGGAGGAAGGGGGAGAGAGAAAGGGAGAGGGAGGAAGGGTGAGAGAGAAAGGGGGAGGGGGAGAGAGGGGGAGAGAGGGAGGAAGGGGGAGAGAGAAAGGGGGAGGGGGAGAGAGGGGGAAAGGGGGAGAGAGAGGGAGCAGGAGAGGGGAGAGGGAGTGTGGGGGGAGAGAGAGCGAGGGGAGGAGAGAGAGCGAGGGGGAGAGCGAGGGAGTGGGGAGAGGGAGAGTGTGGAGGAGAGAGGGAGGGGGAGAGAGAAGGGGGAACATGGATGGGTGGGGGGCTATATAGAGCAGGAGGCATTAGAGAGAGGGATAAGAGATAAGGTGGAGGAGAGGAAAATGAGGGAGGGAGAGAGTGAGACAGGCAGATGGAGAGGGATAATGCTGTAGATAAGTGTTCTGGCTAAATGCACTCTCCAGTAAAGTTGAGTATGATAGATGTTAGTATGTCAGAGTGCAGGCTGAAGATGAGATGCAGGAGAGATGTGAGATGTGTAGCTGAGGTAGTAGTGTGACGATACAAGGTAGCTTTTAACCCTTAATCATGTTCAGTATGTATGTTAAACGGTCAGGAATGATATTATTACATTCAACTACTGGTTAATGAATGCAGTAGGTATGCTCTTCTGAATGGAGTCATACAGATTAGTTTGTGTGTGCCTGTGTTTGTGTTTGTGTGTGTGTGTCTGTGTGTGTCTGTGTGTGTTTGTGTGTGTGTGCGCGTGTGCCTTTGTGTGTGTGTGTGTGAAAAAAGCCTCCTGCTTTTTAGTTGATGTCCCCTGGATAACTTTATACACTTTATGTTCTAATCACCTTTCACTTCCACTGCTTGGGTAGGTAGGACTGTACTCCATTTGTCACAGTGGAATTATAGGACCAAAGAATATTGTGGTCCTTTGTAGCTCATTTGGTAGAGCATGGCGCTTGTAATGCCAGGGTAGCGGGTTCGATTCCCGGGACCGCCCATACGTATAATGTATGCACGCATGACTGTAAGTTGTTTTTAATGAAGGGTCTGCTAAATGGCATATACAGTAAATTAATATTGTGATTTTCAGTATCACAATATCAACCTGTTATTTAGCTATTTTGCATAAATACACTGTATGGATTCTTGCAGAATATTGAGGTTCCCATGATGAAGGCTGGGAATACACTAATGTCCTCATGACTAACATGTGCACCTCCCAGCTGCTCTGAATCCCTGTTGTTATCCATAACACAGTATATTGATACATTTACCCAGCCCTAGCTGCTACAGTCTGGGCTCAATATTTGACTCTCAAATGGTGTGGAGGAGGCTCATGGGAGTTTCATTCCTTATATTAGTTAGACAGTGGTGCATGATGTGTCTCTGACATGCAGTTCTATCCCACGGGCAAAAATATGTTGAACCAACATTTTATCAATTTTAGATTTTTTTTTTTGGGGGGGGGGGGTTGAGAAATGAAGAAATGAAACGTATACAAATTTGAACCAGATTTCCACCATAAGTCAACAACAGAATTTCAAGGGTTGATTTATTCACATGTTGACAATGCAATTAAATATCAACTGATTATAGAGATTGATTTTACGTTATGTCAGGTTTTTGCCAAGAGGGATAATGTTACTTAGAAATGCATTTTCCATTATGCAATCAAGTACAATGACAGTGTTGCTCATCAGTCTGTAATTTGCTGTGTTGAATTTGATTTACTCTCTCAGACTCTACTGGTCCTCTCTAGTCTCTCGGCCATTGCTCTCGTTCTCTCCCTCCTCGTCATTATCTCCTTCCTTATACACTACTGCTGCTGTCGCCGTGGTGACCGGAGCGAGGGATCTGAGGAAGAGGAGGAGGATGAAGAGGGCAGCACGGGCCATGGATACGGAGGCAAGAAAGGGCGGGGTATCTGCTGTGTCACCTGGGTGTCGGTGGCGGCTGTCACACTGTGCTGGTGAGTAAGAGAGGTTATTGTGACGTCACTGCCAGGGTCAATGTGATGTCATTATGAGGGTCATTGTGACCTCTTTATGCGAGCCATTGGGATATTGTGATGTCCTGTCGTCTGTGTGACATCAGTGTCATGAGTGTTGTATTCATGAACTGTGACCAAACCATATGACCATTTGTCACAAGGATAGAGGAGAGGGAATCATTTTTATAACACAGATGTACCATCTTCTAACTTTCATTATTTCCCAATGGTCCAATAACCATGTGTGAGTTTTGATGTAAGTTATTTTCAGAGCACTGTAGAAAGTAGTGTCCAGTCCCTGCTTTACAATGGGTTAGTATTTTGCTCCCGGCAATATCTGACACAGACAGGTGACCTAACTGACCGTGGTCAAGTTGTCGTTTGACCACATGGACCAGGCCACTGAGGTTAGGTGTTTGGGCTTGTGGCAGCATGTTTGTGGTTTGGAAATTGAATCGTGGTTTCCTATCACTGTGACGATGATGTCAGAAGTTCCATCTCAGTGTATTGAATCCTCTCTCCTTCTGTTCCCTCTCTGGTGACTATGCTGTCATCCACTGTCATGAGGGCGTTTAGTCACATTGTGACAGGATGTTAATTTTAAGTTTGCATGAGGATATTGCAGCAGGTATTCAAATCTGACCCTACGAGGTCCGGAGTACTGCTGGTTGTCTGTTCTGCCTGATTATTAATTGCACCCACCTGGTGTCCCAGGTCTTAATCAGTCCCTGATTAGAGGAGAAGAATGAAGTGGAACTGGTTTAGCAGTCCAGATTAGAATTTGCGGGGTTTACTGAGCCAGATTGGGTTCTCGTATAGAAAACCCACAGTTAAACACCTTCAGCTCTGACACCGCATGATGTTGGATGTCCCCTCCCGTCTCAGCAGCATAGTGTTGTCATATGTCACATGTTATCGGATTGCATTGTCAGCCTGAGTTGATGTCACTGCTTTATCAAACAGCACAATGTGCTCCAGATCTGATTTCCGCTTCAGTGATGTCATCATTATGCAGGTGTTTGTGTTATGGTGGTCCTGTTCCCCCCTGCGGCCGTGATGATGTCATCTCTCTCTCTGATACACAACCTTCTTGCTGTTTAGATGAAAAAGGGTAGTAGACATCTTAGTTTTAGAAATGCATTGTGGGAAATATCAAATGACACCCTATTCTTCAAGTTGTGCATCAGAGCACATTTGAGACACACATGATGCTGTCAGAGAAAACATACACGTTGGACTGTATGAAACACAACACTCCTCTTTTTTCTGCCGCTTTCTAATCTGGGTCACATACTTTGTGGGAGATTGGGTCATACCATTGCTCTCGGGTGCGAGGGGATTTGGTGAACATCTGGCCTAAGCTTTAATCTGAATATTTGAATAACAGAGAGATAAATATGTGATTATTTTTTATGTTTCTAATATCACTCCAACTGAAGACTGCAGATGCAGACGCTGCTAAAACTCTTCTAAGCTATCTGTATGTTTTCTAGTTTTCCTGTGGTCGTTAGTTCGTTCATTCATCTTTTTCTCACATTTCACATCACTCTCACCAGCTCCATCTTGTTGTGTCAAATTCATTTTATATGTACATACAGTACAAACTGAATTAAACATGAATCTCTCTCCCTCCCTCTCTCCCTCAATCCCTGTTCCCCTTTTCGCAGTGTTGCCATAGGTGTTGGTTTCTATGGCAACAGCGAGGCTAATGATGGGATATATCAGTTGACCTCATCTCTTCTCACAGCCAATTACACACTGGCTTCCATCGATCTGCTGGTGAGTACTCCAGCTCCTCCCTCCCAGCAAATTTCAGACATGCACTGTGTGTGTGTGTGTGTGTGTGTGTGTGTGTGTGTGTGTGTGTGTGTGTGTGTGTGTGTGTGTGTGGTAGACATATTGGCGGAGAGGGAGAGAAAGTGGGGTGTAAACTTGTCAGGTGTGATATAGATCTGTCTGTCCCCACGCTGTCACTCAGTGGTTTATCTGTCTGTCCCCATGCAGTCACTCAGTGGTTTATATGTCTGTCCCCACGCGGTCACTCAGTGGTTTATATGTCTGTCCCCACGCGGTCACTCAGTGGTTTATCTGTCTGTCCCCACGCGGTCACTCAGTGGTTTATATGTCTGTCCCCACGCGGTCACTCAGTGGTTTATCTGTCTGTCCCCACACGGTCAGTCAGTGGTTTATCTGTCTGTCCCCACACGGTCACTCAGTGGTTTATCTGTCTGTCCCCACGCGGTCACTCAGTGGTTTATATACATTTACATTACATTTAAGTCATTTAGCAGACGCTCTTATCCAGAGCGACTTACAAATTGGTGCGTTCACCTTATGACATCCAGTGGAACTGCCACTTTACAATAGTGCATCTAAATCTTTTAAGGGGGGTGAGAAGGATTACTTTATCCTATCCTAGGTATTCCTTAAAGAGGTGGGGTTTCAGGTGTCTCCGGAAGGTGGTGATTGACTCCGCTGTCCTGGCGTCGTGAGGGAGTTTGTTCCACCATTGGGGGGCCAGAGCAGCGAACAGTTTTGACTGGGCTGAGCGGGAACTGTACTTCCTCAGTGGTAGGGAGGCGAGCAGGCCAGAGGTGGATGAACGCAGTGCCCTTGTTTGGGTGTAGGGCCTGATCAGAGCCTGGAGGTACTGAGGTGCCGTTCCCCTCACAGCTCCGTAGGCAAGCACCATGGTCTTGTAGTGGATGCGAGCTTCAACTGGAAGCCAGTGGAGAGAGCGGAGGAGCGGGGTGACGTGAGAGAACTTGGGAAGGTTGAACACCAGACGGGCTGCGGCGTTCTGGATGAGCTGTAGGGGTTTAATGGCACAGGCAGGGAGCCCAGCCAACAGCGAGTTGCAGTAATCCAGACGGGAGATGACAAGTGCCTGGATTAGGACCTGCGCCGCTTCCTGTGTGAGGCAGGGTCGTACTCTGCGGATGTTGTAGAGCATGAACCTACAGGAACGGGCCACCGCCTTGATGTTATTTGAGAACGACAGGGTGTTGACCAGGATCACGCCAAGGTTCTTAGCGCTCTGGGAGGAGGACACAATGGAGTTGTCAACCGTGATGGCGAGATCATGGAACGGGCAGTCCTTCCCGGGAGGAAGAGCAGCTCCGTCTTGCCGAGGTTCAGCTTGAGGTGATGATCCGTCATCCACACTGATATGTCTGCCAGACATGCAGAGATGCGATTCGCCACCTGGTCGTCAGAAGGGGGAAAGGAGAAGATTAATTGTGTGTCGTCTGCATAGCAATGATAGGAGAGACCATGTGAGGTTATGACAGAGCCAAGTGACTTGGTGTATAGCGAGAATAGGAGAGGGCCTAGAACAGAGCCCTGGGGGACACCAGTGGTGAGCACGTGGTGAGGAGACAGATTCTCGCCACGCCACCTGGTAGGAGCGACCTGTCAGGTAGGACGCAATCCAAGCGTGGGCCGCGCCGGAGATGCCCAACTCGGAGAGGGTGGAGAGGAGGATCTGATGGTTCACAGTATCGAAGGCAGCCGATAGGTCTAGAAGGATGAGAGCAGAGGAGAGAGAGTTAGCTTTAGCAGTGCGGAGCGCCTCCGTGATACAGAGAAGAGCAGTCTCAGTTGAATGACTAGTCTTGAAACCTGACTGATTTGGATCAAGAAGGTCATTCTGAGAGAGATAGCGGGAGAGCTGGCCAAGGACGGCACGTTCAAGAGTTTTGGAGAGAAAAGAAAGAAGGGATACTGGTCTGTAGTTGTTGACATCGGAGGGATCGAGTGTAGGTTTTTTCAGAAGGGGTGCAACTCTCGCTCTCTTGAAGACGGAAGTGACGTAGCCAGCGGTCAGGGATGAGTTGATGAGCGAGGTGAGGTAAGGGAGAAGGTCTCCGGAAATGGTCTGGAGAAGAGAGGAGGGGATAGGGTCAAGCGGGCAGGTTGTTGGGCGGCCGGCCGTCACAAGACGCGAGATTTCATCTGGAGAGAGAGGGGAGAAAGAGGTCAGAGCACAGGGTAGGGCAGTGTGAGCAGAACCAGCGGTGTCGTTTGACTTAGCAAACGAGGATCGGATGTCGTCGACCTTCTTTTCAAAATGGTTGACGAAGTCATCTGCAGAGAGGAGGAGGGGGAGGGGGAGGAGGATTCAGGAGGGAGGAGAAGGTGGCAAAGAGCTTCCTAGGGTTAGAGGCAGATGCTTGGAATTTAGAGTGGTAGAAAGTGGCTTTAGCAGCAGAGACAGAAGAGGAAAATGTAGAGAGGAGGGAGTGAAAGGATGCCAGGTCCGCAGGGAGGCAAGTTTTCCTCCATTTCCGCTCGGCTGCCCGGAGCCCTGTTCTGTGAGCTCGCAATGAGTCGTCGAGCCACGGAGCGGGAGGGGAGGACCGAGCCGGCCTGGAGGATAGGGACATAGAGAGTCAAAGGATGCAGAAAGGGAGGAGAGGAGGGTTGAGGAGGCAGAATCAGGAGATAGGTTGGAGAAGGTTTGAGCAGAGGGAAGAGATGATAGGATGGAAGAGGAGAGAGTAGCGGGGGAGAGAGAGCGAAGGTTGGGACGGCGCGATACCATCCGAGTAGGGGCAGTGTGGGAAGTGTTGGATGAGAGCGAGAGGGAAAAGGATACAAGGTAGTGGTCGGAGACTTGGAGGGGAGTTGCAATGAGGTTAGTGGAAGAACAGCATCTAGTAAAGATGAGGTCGAGCGTATTGCCTGCCTTGTGAGTAGGGGGAAGGTGAGAGGGTGAGGTCAAAAGAGGAGAGGAGTGGAAAGAAGGAGGCAGAGAGGAATGAGTCAAAGGTAGACGTGGGGAGGTTAAAGTCGCCCAGAACTGTGAGAGGTGAGCCGTCCTCAGGAAAGGAGCTTATCAAGGCATCAAGCTCATTGATGAACTCTCCGAGGGAACCTGGAGGGTGATAAATGATAAGGATGTTAAGCTTGAAAGGGCTGGTAACTGTGACAGTATGGAATTCAAAGGAGGCGATAGACAGATGGGTAAGGGGAGAAAGAGAGAATGACCACTTGGGAGAGATGAGGATCCCGGTGCCACCACCCCGCTGACCAGAAGCTCTCGGGGTGTGCGAGAACACGTGGGCGGACGAAGAGAGAGCAGTAGGAGTAGCAGTGTTATCTGTGGTGATCCATGTTTCCGTCAGTGCCAAGAAGTCGAGGGACTGGAGGGAGGCATAGGCTGAGATGAACTCTGCCTTGTTGGCCGCAGATCGGCAGTTCCAGAGGCTACCGGAGACCTGGAACTCCACGTGTGTCGTGCGCGCTGGGACCACCAGATTAGGGTGGCCGCGGCCACGCGTGGTGGAGCGTTTGTATGGTCTGTGCAGAGAGGAGAGAACAGGGATAGACAGACACATAGTTGACAGGCTACAGAAGAGGCTACGCTAATGCAAAGGAGATTGGAATGACAAGTGGACTACACGTCTCGAATGTTCAGAAAGTTAAGCTTACGTAGCAAGAATCTTATTGACTAAAATGATTAAAATGATACAGTACTGCTGAAGTAGGCTAGCTGGCAGTGGCTGCGTTGTTGACTTTGTAGGCTAGCTGGCAGTGGCTGCGTTGTTGACACTACACTAATCAAGTCGTTCCGTTGGGTGTGATAGTTTCGACAGTGCTGCTATTCGGGGGCTAGCTGGCTAGCTAGCAGTGTTGATTACGTTACGTTGCGTTAAAAGAACGACAATAGCTGGCTAGCTAACCTAGAAAATCGCTCTAGACTACACAATTATCTTTGATACAAAGACGGCTATGTAGCTAGCTATGTAGCTAGCTACGATCAAACAAATCAAACCGTTGTACTGTAATGAAATGAAATGAAAATGTGATACTACCTGTGGAGCGAAGCGGAAATGCGACCGGGTTGTTGAGTGAGGAAGTTCAATTCCTCACTATATGTCTGTCCCCACGCTGTCACTCAGTGGTTTATATGTCTGTCCCCACGCTGTCACTCAGGGGTTTATATGTCTGTCCCCATGCAGTCACTCAGTGGTTTATATGTCTGTCCCCACGCTGTCACTCAGTGGTTTATATGTCTGTCCCCACACCAGTGGTTTATATGCACTCAGTGGTTTATCTGTCTGTCCCCAGTGGTTTATATGTCACGGTCACTCAGTGGTTTATATGTCTGTCCCCACGCTGTCACTCAGTGGTTTATATGTCTGTCCCCACACGGTCACTCAGTGGTTTATCTGTCTGTCCCCACACGGTCACTCAGTGGTTTATCTGTCTGTCCCCACACGGTCACTCAGTGGTTTATCTGTCTGTCCCCACACGGTCACTCAGTGGTTTATATGTCTGTCCCCACGCGGTCACTCAGTGGTTTATATGTCTGTCCCCACGCTGTCACTCAGTGGTCACTCAGTGGTTTATCTGTCTGTCCCCACACGGTCACTCAGTGGTTTATCTGTCTGTCCCCACTCAGTGGTTTATGTCTGTCCCCATGCAGTCACTCAGTGGTTTATCTGTCTGTCCCACACGGTCACTCAGTGGTTTATCTGTCTGTCCCCACACGGTCACTCAGTGGATTATATGTCTGTCCCCACGCGGTCACTCAGTGGTTTATATGTCTGTCCCCACGGTGATTGACGGTCACTCAGTGGTTTATCTGTCTGTCCCCACACGGTCACTCAGTGGTTTATCTGTCTGTCCCCACACGGTCACTCAGTGGTTTATCTGTCTGTCCCCACACGGTCACTCAGTGGTTTATATGTCTGTCCCCACACGGTCACTCAGTGGTTTATATGTCTGTCCCCACGCAGTCACTCAGTGGTTTATCTGTCTGTCCCCACGCGTCACTCAGTGGTTTATGTCTGTCCCCATGCGGTCACTCAGTGGTTTATATGTCTGTCCCCACGCTGTCACTCAGTGGTTTATATGTCTATCGTCATGCAGTCACTCAGTGGTTTATCTGTCTGTCCCCACGCGGTCACTCAGTGGTTTATGTCTGTCCCCATGCAGTCACTCAGTGGTTTATCTGTGTCTGTCCCCACACGGTCACTCAGTGGTTTATATGTCTGTCCCCACACGGTCACTCAGTGGTTTATGTCTGTCCCCATGCGGTCACTCAGTGGTTTATGTCTGTCCCCATGCGGTCACTCAGTGGTTTATATGTCTGTCCCCACGCGGTCACTCAGTGGTTTATGTCTGTCCCCATGCGGTCACTCAGTGGTTTATGTCTGTCCCCAGGAACCTGGAGGGTGATAAATGATAAGGTCACTCAGTGGTTTATATGTCTGTCCCTCACGCTGTCACTCAGTGGTTTATATGTCTGTCCCCACGCGGTCACTCAGTGGTTTATCTGTCTGTCCCCACACGGTCACTCAGTGGTTTATCTGTCTGTCCCCACACGGTCACTCAGTGGTTTATCTGTCTGTCCCCACACGGTCACTCAGTGGTTTATCTGTCTGTCCCCACACGGTCACTCAGTGGTTTATATGTCTGTCCCCACACGGTCACTCAGTGGTTTATATGTCTGTCCCCATGCAGTCACTCAGTGGTTTATATGTCTGTCCCCACGCGGTCACTCAGTGGTTTATGTCTGTCCCCATGCGGTCACTCAGTGGTTTATCTGTCTGTCCCCACACGGTCACTCAGTGGTTTATCTGTCTGTCCCCACACGGTCACTCAGTGGTTTATATGTCTGTCCCCATGCAGTCACTCAGTGGTTTATATGTCTGTCCCCATGCGGTCACTCAGTGGTTTATATGTCTGTCCCCACACGGTCACTCAGTGGTTTATATGTCTGTCCCCATGCAGTCACTCAGTGGTTTATATGTCTGTCCCCACGCGGTCACTCAGTGGTTTATGTCTGTCCCCACGCGGTCACTCAGTGGTTTATATGTCTGTCCCCATGCGGTCACTCAGTGGTGTATCTGTCTGTCCCCACGCGGTCACTCAGTGGTTTATATGTCTGTCCCCATGCGGTCACTCAGTGGTTTATATGTCTGTCCCCACGCGGTCACTTAGGGGTTTATATGTCTGTCACCATGCGGTCACTCAGTGGTTTATATGTCTGTCCCCACATGGTCACTCAGGGGTTTATATGTCTGTCCCCATGCGGTCACTCAGTGCTTTGTATGTCTGTCCCCATGCGGTCGCTCAGTGGTTTATATGTCTGTCCCCACACGGTCAGTGGTTTATATGTCTGTCCCCAGTGGTTTATGTCTGTCCCCACGGTCACTCAGTGGTTTATCTGTCTGTCCCCACACGGTCGCTCAGTGGTTTATATGTCTGTCCCCACACGGTTTATCTCTGTCCCCATGCGGTCAGTGGTTTATCTGTCTGTCCTCAGTGGTTTATATGTCTATCGGTCACTCAGTGGTTTATATGTCTGTCCCCACGCGGTCACTCAGTGGTTTATCTGTCTGTCCCCACACGGTCACTCAGTGGTTTATCTGTCTGTCCCCACACGGTCACTCAGTGGTTTATCTGTCTGTCCCCACACGGTCACTCAGTGGTTTATATGTCTGTCCCCACACGGTCACTCAGTGGTTTATATGTCTGTCCCCATGCAGTCACTCAGTGGTTTATCTGTCTGTCCCCACACGGTCACTCAGTGGTTTATGTCTGTCCCCATGCGGTCACTCAGTGGTTTATATGTCTGTCCCCACGCTGTCACTCAGTGGTTTATATGTCTATCGTCATGCGGTCACTCAGTGGTTTATATGTCTGTCCCCACGCGGTCACTCAGTGGTTTATCTGTCTGTCCCCACACGGTCACTCAGTGGTTTATCTGTCTGTCCCCACACGGTCACTCAGTGGTTTATATGTCTGTCCCCATGCAGTCACTCAGTGGTTTATATGTCTGTCCCCACGCGGTCACTCAGTGGTTTATCTGTCTGTCCCCACACGGTCACTCAGTGGTTTATCTGTCTGTCCCCACACGGTCACTCAGTGGTTTATCTGTCTGTCCCCACACGGTCACTCAGTGGTTTATCTGTCTGTCCCCACGGTCACTCAGTGGTTTATGTCTGTCCTCACGGTCACTCAGTGGTTTATCTGTCTGTCCCCACACGGTCACTCAATGGTTTATATGTCTGTCCCCACATCTGTCTGTCCCCACACGGTCACTCAGTGGTCACTCAGTGGTTTATATGTCTGTCCCCACGCAGTCACTCAGTGGTTTATATGTCTGTCCCCACGCGGTCACTCAGTGCTTTGTATGTCTGTCCCCATGCGGTCGCTCAGTGGTTTATATGTCTGTCCCCACACGGTCACACGGTCGCTCAGTGGTTTATCTGTCTGTCCCCACACGGTCGCTCAGTGGTTTATATGTCTGTCCCCACACGGTCGCTCAGTGGTTTATATGTCTGTCCCCACACGGTCGCTCAGTGGTTTATCTGTCTGTCCTCATGCGGTCACTCAGTGGTTTATATGTCTGTCCCCACACGGTCGCTCAGTGGTTTATCTGTCTGTCCCCACACGGTCGCTCAGTGGTTTATCTGTCTGTCCTCATGGTTTATCTGGTCACTCAGTGGTTTATCTGTCTGTCCCCACACGGTCACTCAGTGGTTTATCTGTCTGTCCTCATGCGGTCACTCAGTGGTTTATATGTCTGTCCCCACGCGGTCACTCAGTGGTTTATCTGTCTGTCCCCACACGGTCACTCAGTGGTTTATCTGTCTGTCCCCACACGGTCGCTCAGTGGTTTATCTGTCTGTCCTCATGCGGTCACTCAGTGGTTTATCTGTCTGTCCCCACACGGTCACTCAGTGGTTTATCTGTCTGTCCTCATGCGGTCACTCAGTGGTTTATATGTCTGTCCCCACGCGGTCACTCAGTGGTTTATCTGTCTGTCCCCACACGGTCACTCAGTGGTTTATCTGTCTGTCCCCACACGGTCGCTCAGTGGTTTATATGTCTGTCCCCACACGGTCACTCAGTGGTTTATATGTCTGTCCCCACACGGTCGCTCAGTGGTTTATATGTCTAGGTGATGGATGCCCTCTTTCCTCTGTATATGTTTTTCATTGTAATTCAATCTCCACCCACCGCATGTTGTTGATTATACAACTACAAACTCTCTATGATTACATGACCTTGAGATTGATTGTATGACTCATGACCTCCACCTCTCTGTTCTGCCCCACCCCTCCCTCTCCGCCTCCCCAGGTTTCAGACACAATCTCTGGGCTACAGCTGTCCATCGCTGGGCCCCTGACCACTATGGAGGAGCTGTTTACAGGCAGTAAGCCCTACTTGGTGTCCACCCGGAACTGTAGGAGACTGTCAGAGAACGTGGTGTCCCTGCTCACCTCTCTGACAATGGCTCGCTCCTCTGACGGGGGTGCCTGGAACAGCAGTAACAATAGGGGAGATCCTCCCATAGCAGCCCTCACCCCTGTGCCCCCCTCCATGGCCCCCACAGTGGCACCAGTCGGAGGTGTCATGCCAAGCCCCTTCTCCCCTGGCTGGGCAGCCAACACACTGATGGTCAACGAGGACTACAGGTGAGGGAAGGGAGTGGGAGTGTCTTCTTCTCCAATGTTTTTAATTGGGTATTAAGAACACACATAGCGTGCCAGTATATCACTCCCTTGTGGTTTGCTGAAAGATTGAGTTTTGCGTTCAGCACCATAGAAATGTATTTGGAAGTGTACTCCCTGCATTGTGTGGTTCTATGGTGTCCTATTGCTGAGATGGCTGTTATCTCCTGGGCTGTAGGTGGCTGTCCTACGTGCTGCTGTTGCTGTTGGACCTCCTAGTGTGTCTGTTCATCCTGCTGGGGCTAGCCAAACAGGCCCGCTGGCTCCTCATCCTGTAAGCACACACACACACACACACACACCGACAGTTAAACCCTGTGTGTTGTATTGCATCGAACAACACTGAGTTTGTAATGCTCTGTGACTCTGTGTTATATAGGCTGTGTAATATATGATGGTTCCTAGGAGGTGTGTTTGGTGCTTCGCTGACCCCTATGTGTGTGTGGTTTTTCTCCTCCCAGGATGACGGTGCTGGCCTGGCTGGCTCTGTTCCTGAGCTGGGGATCCCTGGGCCTGGAGACTGCCACTGTGGTGGTGAGTACTGACGGATAAAGGGAGGAGAGGTGGAGGGGTGGTGTGTGTTGTTGAGGGGAAGGGAGGGAGTTGATCGGAAGGATCGGAGGATCTCAGGAATGTCTTAAAGAAGTACTTCTGTTGGTGTCTGTCTGCATGTGTGTGTGTTTCTGTATTGCATTCAGTGTGTCTCTGTGCCCCTTGTGCTAAACTGTGAAAAGACTGGCCTCCTAGGGAACACTGCAGTCATGGCAGGGGACCAAGAAGGAGGGAAAATGGGGCAGAAATTAGTGTGTGTGTGTGTGTGGGGGGGGGGGGGGGGCATGCATGTGTATGTAAGTAGTACATGTTAATGCATGTTAGCTTGTGTGTGGGCGTGTGGCTTGGAGGGTGATGGAAGAAGAACACAAGTCCTTTCAGAGAGAGAGAGAGAGATTGAGTCCCAGAGAGAGGGAGAGTTGAGAGGGAGAACTGAGGGAGAGAGAGAGGGAGGGAGGTAGGGAGGACTTCTCCAAAGACTCACCAGAACCCACAGAGAGAAAGAGAGGGGGCTGGAGAAGGTGTTTGTTTAGGGTGGTGTAGAAATGGGACTAGTGGGACAGCCAGTGACAGTAAAAACACCATTTGATTCTATGCTATGACACTATCTTGGCCATTCTATTGATTGATGCCTACCACAACACCACAGACCATAACACATAATTACAGTAAAAGCAACAAATTATTCTAGCATTTAAATAAAGTTTAAATAAAAATTAAATAAACATTTGGAGGGAATAGAGAACATAGAGATCTTTATTCAATATTGCATTGATAAAGAATTGGCAGCGAGCCAGGAATATAGAACTGTTGATGACATTTGCTGAGAACTGCCAGGGAGTGTTCTTTCTTGCAACTGTCCCTTTCCAAATCCATGCCTTGGAAGTTTGTCAGGAGAGAGGGGCAGTGGGGGGGAGACATTTGTGTGTGTGTGCGTGCCCCTGTGCGCGCCCCTGTGTCTATGAAAGAAGGTTGAAAGGCCTGGAGGGAGAGGGCTTCAAGCAGACCAGTGTCATGTGGAGCTGGCTGGAGATGTCTCAGAGCCCGTCCAGCGGTCCACACAGAGCCCTTCTGTCCCTGGCCACTGACAGACAAAACAAGACCCAGCTGTGGGTCTAAACTGCCCTGGACCGACTCTCTCTCTCTGTCTCTGTCTCTCTGTCTCTCTGTCTCTCTGTCTCTCTGTCTCTCTCTCTCTGTCTCTGTCTCTGTCTCTCTGTGTCTCTGTCTCTGTCTCTGTCTCTGTCTCTGTGTCTCTCTGTCTCTGTCTCTGTGTCTCTCTGTGTCTCTCTGTCTCTCTCTCTCTCTCTCTCTCACTCCCTCTCCTGGCCAGCCTGTCCCTTGTTCTGTGTCTGTGTGTGTCTGGGTCTCTCACTCCCTCTCCTGGCCAGCCTGCCCCTTGTTCCCTGTCTGTGTGTGTCTGGGTCTCTCACTCCCTCTCCTGGCCAGCCTGCCCCTTGTTCTGTGTCTGTGTGTGTCTGGGTCTCTCACTCCCTCTCCTGGCCAGCCTGCCCCTTGTTCCCTGTCTGTGTGTGTCTGGGTCTCTCACTCCCTCTCCTGGCCAGCCTGCCCCTTGTTCTGTGTCTGTGTGTGTCTGGGTCTCTCACTCCCTCTCCTGGCCAGCCTGCCCCTTGTTCTGTGTCTGTGTGTGTCTGGGTCTCTCACTCCCTCTCCCTGGCCAGCCTGCCCCTTGTTCTGTGTCTGTGTGTGTCTGGGTCTCTCACTCCCTCTCCTGGCCAGCCTGCCCCTTGTTCTGTGTCTGTGTGTGTCTGGGTCTCTCACTCCCTCTCCTGGCCAGCCTGCCCCTTGTTCTGTGTCTGTGTGTGTCTGGGTCTCTCACTCCCTCTCCTGGCCAGCCTGCCCCTTGTTCCCTGTCTGTGTGTGTCTGGGTCTCTCACTCCCTCTCCTGGCCAGCCTGCCCCTTGTTCTGTGTCTGTGTGTGTCTGGGTCTCTCACTCCCTCTCCTGGCCAGCCTGTCCCTTGTTCTGTGTCTGTGTGTGTCTGGGTCTCTCACTCCCTCTCCTGGCCAGCCTGCCCCTTGTTCTGTGTCTTTTTACAATGTGGCAGTCAGGAGGGAGGAAAAAGGAAGGGATCGATGTAAATGAAAACAGAGAGAGGATGATAGAGAAAGGGAGGGAACAGTTGAGAGAGGAGAAAAGCGGGATGAGAGAGGGAGAGAGTGAGATGGAAAGAGAAACCCAGAGCAGGTCTATACAGCATGGAAAGGGACAGTAGGTATATACATTATGGAAAGGGACAGTAGGTCTATACAGCATGGAAAGGGACAGTAGGTATATACATTATGGATAGGGACAGTAGGTATATACAGCATGGATAGGGACAGTAGGTATATACATTATGGATAGGGACAGTAGGTATATACAGCATGGATAGGGACAGTAGGTTTACACAGCATGGAGAGGGACAGTAGGTCTATACAGTATGGAGAGGGACAGTAGGTCTACACAGCATGGATAGGGACAGTAGGTTTACACAGCATGGAGAGGGACAGTAGGTCTATACAGTATGGAGAGGGACAGTAGGTCTACACAACATGGAGAGGGACAGTAGGTCTATACAGTATGGAGAGGGACAGTAGTTTCTATACAGCATGGAGAGACACAGTAGGTCTATACAGTATGGAGAGGGACAGTAGGTCTATACAGCATGGAGAGGGAAAGTAGTTTCTATACAGCATGGAGAGACACAGTAGGTCTATACAGTATGGAGAGGGACAGTAGGTCTATACAGCATGGAGAGGAACAGTAGGTATATGCAGCATGGATAGGAACAGTAGGTTTATGCAGCATGGATAGGGACAGTAGATCTATGCAGCATGGAGAGGAACAGTAGGTATATGCAGCATGGAGAGGAACAGTAGTTTCTATACAGCATGGAGAGGAACAGTAGGTTCTATACAGCATGGAGAGGAACAGTAGGTATATGCAGCATGGATAGGAACAGTGGGTATATGCAGCATGGAGAGGGACAGTAGGTATATGCAGCATGGAGAGGGACAGTAGGTCTATGCAGCATGGAGAGGGACAGTAGATCTATGCAGCATGGATAGGAACAGTAGGTATATGCAGCATGGATAGGAACAGTGGAGTAGTATGCAGCATGGATAGGTAGGTATACAGCATGGAGAGGGACAGTAGGTATATGCAGCATGGAGAGGGACAGTAGGTATATGCAGCATGGAGAGGGACAGTAGGTTCTATAGCAGCATGGATAGGAACAGTAGGTATATACAGCATGGAGAGGAACAGTAGGTTCTATACAGCATGGAGAGGAACAGTAGGTTCTATACAGCATGGAGAGGAACAGTAGGTATATGCAGCATGGAGAGGAACAGTGGAGGTTCTATACAGCATGGAGAGGAACAGTAGGTATATACAGCATGGAGAGGAACAGTAGGTATATACAGCATGGAGAGGAACAGTAGGTTCTATACAGCATGGAGAGGGACAGTAGGTATATACAGCATGGAGGAGAGGACAGTAGGTTCTATACAGCATGGATAGGGACAGTAGGTATATACAGCATGGAGAGGGACAGTAGATCTATACAGCATGGATAGGGACAGTAGGTATATACAGCATGGAGAGGGACAGTAGGTATATACAGCATGGAGAGGGACAGTAGGTTCTATACAGCATGGAGAGGGACAGTAGGTTCTATACAGCATGGAGAGGGACAGTAGGTATATACAGCATGGAGAGGAACAGTAGGTATATACAGCATGGAGAGGAACAGTAGGTATATACAGCATGGAGAGGGACAGTAGGTATATACAGCATGGAGAGGAACAGTAGGTATATACAGCATGGAGAGGAACAGTAGGTATATACAGCATGGAGAGGGACAGTAGGTATATACAGCATGGAGAGGGACAGTAGGTTCTATACAGCATGGAGAGGGACAGTAGATATATGCAGCATGGATAGGGACAGTAGGTATATACATTATGGAAAGGGACAGTAGGTCTATACAGCATGGAAAGGGACAGTAGGTATATACATTATGGATAGGGACAGTAGGTATATACAGCATGGATAGGGACAGTAGGTATATACATTATGGATAGGGACAGTAGGTATATACAGCATGGATAGGGACAGTAGGTTTACACAGCATGGAGAGGGACAGTAGGTCTATACAGTATGGAGAGGGACAGTAGGTCTACACAGCATGGATAGGGACAGTAGGTTTACACAGCATGGAGAGGGACAGTAGGTCTATACAGTATGGAGAGGGACAGTAGGTCTATACAGTATGGAGAGGGACAGTAGGTCTACACAGCATGGATAGGGACAGTAGGTTTACACAGCATGGAGAGGGACAGTAGGTTTACACAGCATGGAGAGGGACAGTAGGTATATGCAGCATGGAGAGGGACAGTAGGTATATGCAGCATGGAGAGGGACAGTAGGTTCTATACAGCATGGATAGGAACAGTAGGTATATGCAGCATGGAGAGGAACAGTAGGTTCTATACAGCATGGAGAGGAACAGTAGGTTCTATACAGCATGGAGAGGAACAGTAGGTATATGCAGCATGGAGAGGAACAGTAGGTTCTATACAGCATGGAGAGGAACAGTAGGTATATACAGCATGGAGAGGAACAGTAGGTATATACAGCAGGAACAGTAGGTTCTATACAGCATGGAGAGGGACAGTAGGTATATACAGCATGGAGAGGGACAGTAGGTTCTATACAGCATGGATAGGGACAGTAGGTATATACAGCATGGAGAGGAACAGTAGATCTATACAGCATGGATAGGGACAGTAGGTATATACAGCATGGAGAGGGACAGTAGGTATATACAGCATGGAGAGGGACATGGATAGGTTCTATACAGCATGGAGAGGGACAGTAGGTTCTATACAGCATGGAGAGGGACAGTAGGTATATACAGCATGGAGAGGAACAGTAGGTATATACAGCATGGAGAGGAACAGTAGGTATATACAGCATGGAGAGGGACAGTAGGTATATACAGCATGGAGAGGAACAGTAGGTATATACAGCATGGAGAGGAACAGTAGGTATATACAGCATGGAGAGGGACAGTAGGTATATACAGCATGGAGAGGGACAGTAGGTTCTATACAGCATGGAGAGGGACAGTAGATATATGCAGCATGGATAGGGACAGTAGGTATATACATTATGGAAAGGGACAGTAGGTCTATACAGCATGGAAAGGGACAGTAGGTATATACATTATGGATAGGGACAGTAGGTATATACAGCATGGATAGGGACAGTAGGTATATACATTATGGATAGGGACAGTAGGTATATACAGCATGGATAGGGACAGTAGGTTTACACAGCATGGAGAGGGACAGTAGGTCTATACAGTATGGAGAGGGACAGTAGGTCTACACAGCATGGATAGGGACAGTAGGTTTACACAGCATGGAGAGGGACAGTAGGTCTATACAGTATGGAGAGGGACAGTAGGTCTATACAGTATGGAGAGGGACAGTAGGTCTACACAGCATGGATAGGGACAGTAGGTTTACACAGCATGGAGAGGGACAGTAGGTCTATACAGTATGGAGAGGGACAGTAGGTCTATACAGTATGGAGAGGGACAGTAGGTATATACAGCATGGAGAGGGACAGTAGGTATATACAGCATGGAGAGGGACAGTAGATCTATGCAGCATGGAGAGGGACAGTAGGTATATACAGCATGGAGAGGGACAGTAGGTCTATACAGCATGGAAAGGGACAGTAGTTCTATGCAGCATGGAGAGGGACAGTAGGTCTATGCAGCATGGAGAGGGACAGTAGGTCTATGCAGCATGGAGAGGGACAGTAGGTATATACAGCATGGAGAGGGACAGTAGATCTATACAGCATGGAGAGGGACAGTAGGTATATACACCATGGAGAGGAACAGTAGGTTCTATGCAGCATGGATAGGAACAGTAGGTTCTATACAGCATGGAGAGGGACGGTAGGTTCTATACAGCATGGATAGGAACAGTAGGTAAATGCAGCATGGAGAGGGACAGTAGGTCTATGCAGCATGGATAGGGACAGTAGGTCTATGCAGCATGGAGAGGGACAGTAGGTCTATGCAGCATGGATAGGAACAGTAGGTATATGCAGCATGGAGAGGGACAGTAGGTATATGCCGCATGGATAGGAACAGTAGGTATATGCAGCATGGAGAGGGACAGTAGGTCTATGCAGCATGGATAGGGACAGTAGGTCTATGCAGCATGGAGAGGAACAGTAGGTCTATGCAGCATGGAGAGGGACAGTAGATCTATGCAGCATGGAGAGGAACAGTAGTTTCTATACAGCATGGAGAGGAACAGTAGTTTCTATACAGCATGGAGAGGAACAGTAGGTTCTATACAGCATGGAGAGGAACAGTAGGTATATGCAGCATGGATAGGAACAGTGGGTATATGCAGCATGGAGAGGGACAGTAGGTATATGCAGCATGGAGAGGGACAGTAGGTCTATGCAGCATGGAGAGGGACAGTAGATCTATGCAGCATGGATAGGAACAGTAGGTATATGCAGCATGGATAGGAACAGTGGGTATATGCAGCATGGAGAGGGACAGTAGGTATATGCAGCATGGAGAGGGACAGTAGGTATATGCAGCATGGAGAGGGACAGTAGGTTCTATACAGCATGGATAGGAACAGTAGGTATATGCAGCATGGAGAGGAACAGTAGGTTCTATACAGCATGGAGAGGAACAGTAGGTTCTATACAGCATGGAGAGGAACAGTAGGTATATGCAGCATGGAGAGGAACAGTAGGTTCTATACAGCATGGAGAGGAACAGTAGGTATATACAGCATGGAGAGGAACAGTAGGTATATACAGCATGGAGAGGAACAGTAGGTTCTATACAGCATGGAGAGGGACAGTAGGTATATACAGCATGGAGAGGGACAGTAGGTTCTATACAGCATGGATAGGGACAGTAGGTATATACAGCATGGAGAGGAACAGTAGATCTATACAGCATGGATAGGGACAGTAGGTATATACAGCATGGAGAGGGACAGTAGGTATATACAGCATGGAGAGGGACAGTAGGTTCTATACAGCATGGAGAGGGACAGTAGGTTCTATACAGCATGGAGAGGGACAGTAGGTATATACAGCATGGAGAGGAACAGTAGGTATATACAGCATGGAGAGGAACAGTAGGTATATACAGCATGGAGAGGGACAGTAGGTATATACAGCATGGAGAGGAACAGTAGGTATATACAGCATGGAGAGGAACAGTAGGTATATACAGCATGGAGAGGGACAGTAGGTATATACAGCATGGATAGGGACAGTAGGTTCTATACAGCATGGAGAGGGACAGTAGATATATGCAGCATGGATAGGGACAGTAGGTATATACATTATGGAAAGGGACAGTAGGTCTATACAGCATGGAAAGGGACAGTAGGTATATACATTATGGATAGGGACAGTAGGTATATACAGCATGGATAGGGACAGTAGGTATATACATTATGGATAGGGACAGTAGGTATATACAGCATGGATAGGGACAGTAGGTTTACACAGCATGGAGAGGGACAGTAGGTCTATACAGTATGGAGAGGGACAGTAGGTCTACACAGCATGGATAGGGACAGTAGGTTTACACAGCATGGAGAGGGACAGTAGGTCTATACAGTATGGAGAGGGACAGTAGGTCTATACAGTATGGAGAGGGACAGTAGGTCTACACAGCATGGATAGGGACAGTAGGTTTACACAGCATGGAGAGGGACAGTAGGTCTATACAGTATGGAGAGGGACAGTAGGTCTATACAGTATGGAGAGGGACAGTAGGTATATACAGCATGGAGAGGGACAGTAGGTATATACAGCATGGAGAGGGACAGTAGATCTATGCAGCATGGAGAGGGACAGTAGGTATATACAGCATGGAGAGGGACAGTAGGTCTATACAGCATGGAAAGGGACAGTAGTTCTATGCAGCATGGAGAGGGACAGTAGGTCTATGCAGCATGGAGAGGGACAGTAGGTCTATGCAGCATGGAGAGGGACAGTAGGTATATACAGCATGGAGAGGGACAGTAGATCTATACAGCATGGAGAGGGACAGTAGGTATATACACCATGGAGAGGAACAGTAGGTTCTATGCAGCATGGATAGGAACAGTAGGTTCTATACAGCATGGAGAGGGACGGTAGGTTCTATACAGCATGGATAGGAACAGTAGGTAAATGCAGCATGGAGAGGGACAGTAGGTCTATGCAGCATGGATAGGGACAGTAGGTCTATGCAGCATGGAGAGGGACAGTAGGTCTATGCAGCATGGATAGGAACAGTAGGTATATGCAGCATGGAGAGGGACAGTAGGTATATGCCGCATGGATAGGAACAGTAGGTATATGCAGCATGGAGAGGGACAGTAGGTCTATGCAGCATGGATAGGGACAGTAGGTCTATGCAGCATGGAGAGGGACAGTAGGTATATACAGCATGGAGAGGGACAGTAGGTATATGCCGCATGGATAGGAACAGTAGGTATATGCAGCATGGAGAGGGACAGTAGGTCTATGCAGCATGGAGAGGGACAGTAGGTGTATACAGCATGGAGAGGGACAGTAGGTATATGCAGCATGGATAGGAACAGTGGGTATATGCAGCATGGAGAGGGACAGTAGGTCTATGCCGCATGGATAGGAACAGTAGGTATATGCAGCATGGAGAGGGACAGTAGGTCTATGCAGCATGGATAGGGACAGTAGGTCTATGCAGCATGGAGAGGGACAGTAGGTATATACAGCATGGAGAGGGACAGTAGGTATATGCAGCATGGATAGGAACAGTGGGTATATGCAGCATGGAGAGGGACAGTAGGTCTATGCAGCATGGAGAGGAACAGTAGGTTCTATACAGCATGGAGAGGAACAGTAGGTATATACAGCATGGAGAGGAACAGTAGGTTATATACAGCATGGAGAGGGACAGTAGGTCTATGCAGCATGTAGAGGAACAGTAGGTTCTATACAGCATGGAGAGGAACAGTAGGTATATACAGCATGGAGAGGAACAGTAGGTTATATACAGCATGGAGAGGGACAGTAGGTTATATACAGCATGGAGAGGAACAGTAGGTATATACAGCATGGAGAGGAACAGTAGGTTCTATACAGCATGGAGAGGGACAGTAGGTATATACAGCATGGAGAGGAACAGTAGGTTATATACAGCATGGAGAGGGACAGTAGGTTATATACAGCATGGAGAGGAACAGTAGGTATATACAGCATGGAGAGGAACAGTAGGTTCTATACAGCATGGAGAGGGACAGTAGGTATATACAGCATGGAGAGGAACAGTAGGTTATATACAGCATGGAGAGGGACAGTAGGTCTATACAGCATGGAGAGGAACAGTAGGTTCTATACAGCATGGAGAGGAACAGTAGGTATATACAGCATGGAGAGGAACAGTAGGTTATATACAGCATGGAGAGGGACAGTAGGTATATACAGCATGGAGAGGAACAGTAGGTTCTATACAGCATGGAGAGGGACAGTAGGTATATACAGCATGGAGAGGAACAGTAGGTATATACAGCATGGAGAGGGACAGTAGGTATATACAGCATGGAGAGGGACAGTAGGTATATACAGCATGGAGAGGAACAGTAGGTATATACAGCATGGAGAGGAACAGTAGGTATATACAGCATGGAGAGGAACAGTAGGTTCTATACAGCATGGAGAGGGACAGTAGGTATATACAGCATGGAGAGGGACAGTAGATCTATGCAGCATGGAGAGGGACAGTAGGTATATACAGCATGGAGAGGGACAGTAGGTCTATGCAGCATGGAAAGGGACAGTAGTTCTATGCAGCATGGAGAGGGACAGTAGGTCTATGCAGCATGGAGAGGGACAGTAGGTCTATGCAGCATGGAGAGGGACAGTAGGTCTATGCAGCATGGCGAGGGACAGTAGGTATATACAGCATGGAGAGGGACAGTAGATCTATACAGCATGGAGAGGGACAGTAGGTATATACACCATGGAGAGGAACAGTAGGTTCTATGCAGCATGGATAGGAACAGTAGGTTCTATACAGCATGGAGAGGAACAGTAGGTTCTATACAGCATGGAGAGGGACGGTAGGTTCTATACAGCATGGATAGGAACAGTAGGTCTATGCAGCATGGATAGGAACAGTAGGTATATGCAGCATGGAGAGGGACAGTAGGTTCTATACAGCATGGATAGGAACAGTGGGTATATGCAGCATGGAGAGGGACAGTAGGTATATGCCGCATGGATAGGAACAGTAGGTATATGCAGCATGGAGAGGGACAGTAGGTTCTATACAGCATGGAAAGGGACAGTAGGTATATACATTATGGAAAGGGACAGTAGGTATATACAGCATGGAAAGGGACAGTAGGTATATACATTATGGATAGGGACAGTAGGTTTACACAGCATGGAGAGGGACAGTAGGTCTATACAGTATGGAGAGGGACAGTAGGTCTACACAGCATGGATAGGGACAGTAGGTTTACACAGCATGGAGAGGGACAGTAGGTCTATACAGTATGGAGAGGGACAGTAGGTCTATACAGTATGGAGAGGGACAGTAGGTCTACACAGCATGGATAGGGACAGTAGGTTTACACAGCATGGAGAGGGACAGTAGGTTTACACAGCATGGAGAGGGACAGTAGGTCTATACAGTATGGAGAGGGACAGTAGGTCTATACAGTATGGAGAGGGACAGTAGGTATATACAGCATGGAGAGACACAGTAGGTATATACAGCATGGAGAGGGACAGTAGATCTATACAGCATGGAGAGGGACAGTAGGTCTATGCAGCATGGAAAGGGACAGTAGTTCTATGCAGCATGGAGAGGGACAGTAGGTCTATGCAGCATGGAGAGGGACAGTAGGTCTATGCAGCATGGAGAGGGACAGTAGGTCTATGCAACATGGAGAGGGACAGTAGGTCTATACAGCATGGAGAGGGACAGTAGATCTATACAGCATGGAGAGGGACAGTAGATCTATGCAGCATGGAGAGGAACAGTGGGTATATACAGCATGGATAGGAACAGTAGGTCTATACAGCATGGATAGGAACAGTAGGTATATGCAGCATGGAGAGGGACAGTAGGTATATGCCGCATGGATAGGAACAGTAGGTATATGCAGCATGGAGAGGGACAGTAGATCTATGCAGCATGGATAGGAACAGTAGGTATATACAGCATGGATAGGAACAGTAGGTATATGCAGCATGGAGAGGGACAGTAGGTATATGCAGCATGGATAGGAACAGTAGGTATATACAGCATGGATAGGAACAGTAGGTATATGCAGCATGGAGAGGGACAGTAGGTCTATGCAGCATGGATAGGAACAGTGGGTATATGCAGCATGGTTAGGAACAGTAGGTCTATGCAGCATGGATAGGAACAGTAGGTCTATGCAACATGGTTAGGAACAGTAGGTATATGCAGCATGGTTAGGAACAGTAGGTCTATGCAGCATGGATAGGAACAGTAGGTCTATGCAACATGGTTAGGAACAGTAGGTATATGCAGCATGGTTAGGAACAGTAGGTCTATGCAGCATGGTTAGGAACAGTAGGTCTATGCAGCATGGATAGGAACAGTAGGTATATGCAGCATGGAGAGGGACAATAGATCTATGCAGCATGTGATTCACTCAGTAAATCAATAGAACAGGCAGTGGTCCAAGTGCTGCAGTCAGATATCTGAGGAGAGACGTGTGTCATTCAGTCAGTGTTTCTCTATTAACTTTTCCCTTGTGATCTCTCCCTCCATTTCTCTCCCCCTTTATCTCTCTACCTCTCTCTCTTTCTCTGTCTTTCTATATCCCTCTCTACCTCTCTTCCCCCACTACCTTTCTCTGCATCTCCAGTCTGTCAGTGACTTCTGTACAGATCCTAACACCTTTGTGCTCAACTCCACCCACTTCAACTCTGGGACCAGCTCAGGTACAGTAGTGCATCGCTGCACACTAACAAAGAGTCTCTGATCATTTCATTCATATAGCCATTCATTTTGATGCTGAAAGGCCCTGACACACTTTATTCATTGCTGATTGATGGTCTGCTGCTGTCCTCTGTCCTATCCAGACGTGTTGGATTATTACCTGACCTGCAGCAGACGTATGAACAGCCCTTTCCAGCAGGTAGTAACTGTTCTCTGTAGATGCTGTGTCTCACGTAGTGGTGTTAGGGGATCAGGGTTTCAATAACACATGGACTCTTCTGAGTGCCCTGAAATTAGTGGGCTGGACCAATGTAAATATATGGGGGTTTGTATTATTTCTGGGCAGCTCTGTAATTCCAAACCTGGTGGCACTGATATAGGACAGTAAGTAAACTTGTATTATCTGATAGGTACTGATCAGAATGTTTATAGATTATACAGTGTTAGCATGATGATGATGCTTAGCTAAGCAATATTTTCAATGACCTGTTGTCTGCAGCTGCTGACCCAGTCACAGAGGGCCCTTTCCAGCATTCACACACACCTATCCAGCCTGGACCGGAATGCTCTCCCACAGGTCCCCAAGGCAGAGGTACATCACACTGGGCCAGGGTGCAACCCATGACACAAAATGGCTGCCAAATATATAAAGCACAGTGTCATGTTTATGAAACTGAGTGTGATATTATCCTTACCTATTGTCGTTGTAGAAGTCACTCAGGGAGGTTCAGCAGATTCTCAATGCCACAGAGGGCAACTTTCACCAGCTGGTGGCGCTACTCCACTGTCGAGGTCTCAACAAAGTAGGCCTGGTGTTTAACATGGGGTGTAATGGTCTCTGGTGTGTTCTTGCTGTTTTCTCAAGTCTTTTAGCTCTTTCTGTCTCTGTTTCTTAGGATTATATTGACTCTTTGAAAGGCCTGTGCTCTGACGGGATGGAGGGATTGCTCTACCTCTCCCTCTACTCTTTCCTTTCGGCTCTGGCCTTCACTGCCATCCTCTGTTCCCTGCCCGGCGCCTGGAGAAGCTTCCCCAGGTGTGTGTCTGTGTGAGCGAGAGATCGAGATATGTTATTGATGTCATAATGTTGTTGCTTAAGTTTTGTACATCATAGTTTAACATTTCCTCTGAACATGCTCAGCAGTAAGGTAAGGTTGTACTATATAGAGGTGCATCTCTAGGCGTGGGTTGACGTACTGGATGGATATGTAATTCACTACTGTACCACCAGGTCTGTCAGAGCTTCTGTCTGTGTGTCTGTCTGTAGTAAACAGCATCCAACTGTGTCACAGCCAGAAACATGAAGGGAAAAACAGATTCAGAGATCAACAAGGGGATTATTTTTTTCTATTTGCGAATATCGATGTAAAATTAACAGGAGGTCTGTATTCCAGAGGACATTGCTGAATGCACCATCACAAACCCATTCATTTAACAGATAAAAACATATATACAGTGAGGGAAAAAAGTATTTGATCCCCTGCTGATTTTGTATGTTCGCCCACTGACAAAGAAATGATCAGTCTATAATTTTAATGGTAGATTTATTTTAACAGTGAGAGACAGAATAACAACAAAATAATCCAGAAAAACTCATGTCAAAAATGTTATAAATTGATTTGCATTTGAATGAGGGAAATAAGTATTTGACCCCTCTGCAAAGCATGACTTAGTACTTGGTGGCAAAACCCTTGTTGGCAATCACAGAGGTCAGACGTTTCTTGTAGTTGGCCACCAGGTTTGCACACATCTCAGGAGGTATTTTGTCCCACTCCTCTTTGCAGATCTTCTCCAAGTCATTAAGGTTTTGAGGCTGACGTTTGGCGACTGGCTAGGCCACTCCAGGACCTTAATGTGCTTCTTCTTGAGCCACTCCTTTGTTGCCTTGGCTGTGTGTTTTGGGTCATTGTTATGCTGGAATACCTATCCACGACCCATTTTCAATGACCTGGCTGAGGGAAGGAGGTTCTCACCCAAGATTTGATGGTACATCGTCCCTTTGATGCGGTGAAGTTGTCCTGTCCCCTTTGCAGAAAAACACCCTCAAAGCATAATGTTTCCACCTCCATGTTTGATGGTGGGGATGATGTTCTTGGGGTCATAGGCAGCATTCCTCCTCCTCCAAACACGGTGAGTTGAGTTGATGCCAAAGAGCTCCATTTTGGTCTCATCTGACCACAACACTTTCACCCAGTTGTCCTCTGAATCATTCAGATGTTCATTGGCAAACTTCAGACGGGCATGTATATGTGCTTTCTTGAGCAGGTGGACCTTGCGGGCGCTGCAGGATTTCAGTCCTTCACGGCGTAGTGTGTTACCAATTGTTTTCTTGGTGACTATGGTCCCAGCTGCCTTGAGATCATTGACAAGATCCTCCCGTGTAGTTCTGGGCTGATTCCTCACCGTTCTCATGATCATTACAACTCCACGAGGTGAGATCTTGCATGGAGCCCCAGGCCGAGGAAGATTGACAGTTCTTTTGTGTTTCTTCCATTTGCGAATAATCGCACCAACTGTTGTCACCTTCTCACAAAGCTGCTTGGCGATGGTCTTGTAGCCCATTCCAGCCTAGTGTAGATCTACAATCTTATCCCTGACATCCTTGGAGAGCTCTTTGGTCTTGGCCATGGTGGAGAGTTTGGAATCTGATTGATTGATTGCTTCTGTGGACAGGTGTCTTTTATACAGGTAACAAACTGAGATTAGGAGCACTCCCTTTAAGTGTGTGCTCTAATCTCAGCTCGTTACCTTATAAAAGACACCTGGGAGCCAGAAATCTTTCTGATTGAGAGGGGGTCAAATACTTATTTCCCTCATTAAAATGCAAATCAATTCATAACATTTTTGACATGTGTTTATCTGGATTTTTTTGTTGTTATTCTGTCTCCCACTGTTCAAATAAATCTACCATTAAAATGATAGACGGATCATTTCTTTGTCAGTGGGCAAACGTACAAATGCAGCAGGGGATCAGATACGTTTTCCCTCACTGTATACAGTACTGTGCAAAAGTTTTAGGCAGGTGTGAAAATAGGCTGTAAAGTAAGAATGCTTTAAAAAATAGACATGTTAATAGTTAACAAAATGCAAAGTGAGCGAACAGAAGAAAAATCTACATCAAATCCATATTTGGTGTGACCACCCTTTGCCTTCAAAACAGCATCAATTCTTCTAAACTGTACACTTACAGACAGTTTTTGAAGTAACTCGGCAGGTAAGTTGGCCCAAACATCTTGGAGAACTAACCACAGTTCTTCTGTGGATTTAGGCAGCCTGAGGTGCTTCTCTCTCTTCATGTAAACCCAGCCAGACTCGATGATGTTGAGATCAGGGCTCTGTGGGGGCCGTACCATCACTTCCAGGACTCCTTGTTCTTCTTTATGCTGAAGATAGTTCTTAATGACTTTCGCTGTATGTTTGGGGTCATTGTCATGCTGCAGATAAAATTTGGGGCCAATCAGATGCTTCCCAGATGGTATTGCATGATGGATAAGTATCTGCCTGTACTTCTCAGAAATGAATTGATGATCATTAACACCTGTTTGGTATAATTGTTTAATCATACACCTGACTATATGCCTACAAAATCCCTGACTTTGTGCAGGTGTACCTACAAGAATTGATGCTGTTTTGAAGGCAAAGGGTGGTCACACCAAATATGGATTGGTTTAGATTTTTCTTCTGTTCACTCATTTTGCATTTTGTTTATTGATAAATATAATCTATTAATATGTATATTTATGAAAGCATTCTTACTTTACAGCATTTTCTCACACCTGCCTAAAACGTTCACACAGTACTGTATATTATTATTTTACAACTATTTTTTGTTTTCTTGTACAGTAGGGTAAAAGTACACAGATGTTGTGGCTCTCTTCCACACATGTACAGTGTGTTCCATATCTGTTCCATTGGATTTAAAGGTTCATACAAAGTGTTACTAAAAACCCTAATTGTTGTTCTCATGAGTTCTCCTCTACCCTCTCTCCGACGGGTGACAGTGATTCCGAGGAGTATGAAGATTCGGACAGCGAGAGCGAGGACCCCTTCACTTCCCATCAGGCACGTAGACAGCCGGCCGTGGGGTCTCAGCGAGGGGCCCTGCCCCCCTTCTATAATTACCAGGGGGCCGGGTGGACTCCTCCATTTTCTAGCGCGCCACCCCTCCCGTGAGTAACACAGACACACAGACACACAGACAGACAGACAGAGTTGCCTCAGTGAGACCCCCAGTGAATAAGATGAAGTTGCCCCCAGTCACTGATCTAAGGTCAGTTTTTTTTTACTATAGTGGCTGAGGATGAAGACTTGGAGATTAAGCTGATCCTAGATCTGTGCCTTGGTGTAACTTCAACTCAAAGCTCCCAACTGAAGCCAACAAGATCAGGACACTCATATAGGCCCAGTATGGAGTAGTGGAGCGTGCATGAACACACACAGACCTACTGACTAAGTCTGTAATGTTAATGAGCATAAGTGAAGGATAGGCACAAAACAGAGACACACAGAGGTTTTAGATGCACAGCTTGAAAAGACACACATATTTACTTCACCACACCCTGTAATGTTACATGAACACTTGGCAAACATTTGACATTGTGAATACATTGGATATAGTTCTATCTCACACCCACCCAGACATGTACAGTGATGGAGTAGTCAGAACCCCTCTGCCTCCATATAGACGCATACGGATCACTTTGTCAGGGGAAGCAAACACACGCAACGCAGACAGACACACAGACAGGTCTACTGTGGACTACAGGGTAGGCAGAGAAACAGACGCACAGACAGATCTACGGTGGACCGCAGGGTAGGCAGAGAAACAGACACACAGACAGATCTATTGTGGACTGCAGGGTAGGCAGAGAAACAGACACACAGACAGATCTACTGTGGACTGCAGGGTAGGCAGAGAAACAGACACACAGACAGATCTACTGTGGACTGCAGGGTAGGCAGAGAAAGAGACACACAGACAGATCTACTGTGGACTGCAGGGTAGGCAGAGAAACAGACACACAGACAGATCTACTGTGGACTGCAGGGTAGGCAGAGAAACAGACACACAGACAGATCTACTGTGGACTGCAGGGTAGGCAGAGAAACAGACACAACTCCAGAAGTCTGTCTTTCTGTGTGTCTGTCTATCGGTCTGTCGCACCTTCCAAGACAGACATAGACCGGTCCGATCGATCACTCACAGATCTTGAGTGTGTTTCAAATGACACCCTATTCACCATATAGTGCACTACTTTGGGCCAAGTGTCCGAAAGTAGTGCACTATATGGGGAATAGGGTGTCATTTGAGACACATACATTAATACTGCGGAGATATGAGGCTCAGGTTGACCTAGGTAAAACCCCATCACTCCCACCCACCATCCACACTGTGGTGTCCAAGTCTCATGTTATCAAGTCTCTCAAATTACTCTCACCTCTCTCTCTTTCTGTCTCTGTCCTTTATTATTTCTTTATCACTCTCTCACTCTCTCGGTCTTTCACTCCCTCTCACTGTCACTTCCTCTCTTTCACTCTCTCACTCTCTGTCTTTCACTCTCTCACTCTCTCTGTCTTTCACTCCCTCTCACTGTCACTTCCTCTCTTTCACTCTCTCACTCTCTGTCTTTCACTCTCTCACTCTCTGTCTTTCACTCCCTCTCACTGTCACTTCCTCTCTTTCACTCTCTCACTCTCTGTCTTTCACTCTCTCACTCTCTGTCTTTCACTCCCTCTCACTGTCTCTTCCTCTCTTTCATTCACTCTCTCTCTCTCTCGGTCTTTCACTCTCTCTGTCTTTCACTCCCTCTCACTTTCACTCTCTCGGTCTTTCACTCCCTCTCACTTCACTCTCGGTCTTTCACTCCCTCTCACTGTCACTTCCTCTCTTTCACTCCCTCTCACTGTCACTTCCTCTCTTTCACTCCCTCTCACTGTCACTCCCTCTCACTGTCACTTTCTCTCTCTCACTCTCTTTCTATACTTTGCCAGTCCAGTTAATGCCCTAAGAAGTGTACTTTCCTACCTTGTGTCTTAGCATGTAGAACATAACTAAATGCCAAGTCCCGTTAATGCCCTAAGAAGTGTACTTTCCTACCTTATGTCTTAGCATGTAGAACATAACTAAATGCCAAGTCCAGTTAATGCCCTAAGAAGTGTACTTTCCTACCTTATGTCTTAGCATGTAGAACATAACTAAATGCCAAGTCCAGTTAATGCCCTAAGAAATGTACTTTCCTACCTTATGTCTTAGCATGTAGAACATAACTAAATGCCAAGTCCAGTTAATGCCCTAAGAAGTGTATTTTCCTACCTTGTGTCTTAGCATGTAGAACATAACTAAATGCCAAGTCCCGTTAATGCCCTAAGAAGTGTACTTTCCTACCTTATGTCTTAGCATGTAGAACATAACTAAATGCCAAGTCCAGTTAATGCCCTAAGAAGTGTACTTTCCTACCTTGTGTCTTAGCATGTAGAACATAACTAAATGCCAAGTCCAGTTAATGCCCTAAGAAGTGTATTCTCCTACCTTATGTCTTAGCATGTAGAACATAACTAAATGCCAAGTCCAGTTAATGCCCTAAGAAGTGTACTTTCCTACCTTATGCCTTAGCATGTAGAACATAACTAAATGCCAAGTCCAGTTAATGCCCTAAGAAGTGTACTTTCCTACCTTATGTCTTAGCATGTAGAACATAACTAAATGCCAAGTCCAGTTGGTGTATTCAGGCGCTGTAAACACTGTGATCGACAGTGGCCCTAGCCTAGATCTAATAGTAACAGTATCATGACCAAACTGCCCAGAGTAAAGTAACTCAGATTCCAGGTACCCAATAAACAATAAGAATGCAGTGGACTCCTGATAAATGCTCTGGTTTGGGGCCGTCTGTAAAGCACACACTAAAGTGGAGCATGTGGATATCCAGAGCAATTAAAAATGAATGTATTTTGAATTGGGACTGGTGAAGTTTTAAATTGCCATGCACGTACACGTTGTACACAAATGTGCACTTCATCATTGTACATGAGTTTACATTTCCCAAAGTGCACTTCTCAGGAGTGGACTGTGTGTATAATATCTGTGTCCCCATGCTGAAACCTCCAGCTATCCCCCTGCCTACGTAGATATAGTGCCCTAATAACACTAATGCCACCAGTTATAAGGAGGTTTCTACATCACCATTTCGCTAATCGCTCTTCCTCCCTTTCTCTTCTTACCCCACCTCGGTTCCCTACTTTGGTCCACCTCCCTCTTTTTGTTTTTCTCAATGTGTCTCATCCCTTTTTCCCCTCTCTCTCACTCATTCTCCACTCCTTCTCCTCTTCCTCCTCTTCTGCCTTCCTGCTTTTCCTTTCGTTTCCTCTCTCTTTCTGTCTCTTTTCAGGACTCCAAACGTTTCCTCCAATGGCAACCCTGGCTATGAGAGCCTACCCCTGACTGACAGGCAGTCCCCACCCCCCTCTGTGAGTTCCTTTGTATTCGTGACATCCTAATCTGTGCCATTTGTCATCACTAGGTGTGTAAACCGTCACTCGAGGTGTTATTTGCCTGTACGTTTGTCATTAGTCGATAATAAACATTCTGGATCTAACTAACTGGTGGTGGTGATGGTAGTGATGGTGGTGGTGGTAGTGGTGATGGTAGTGATGGTAATGGTGGTGGTGGTAGTGGTGATGGTAGTGATGGTAGTGGTGGTGGTGGTAGTGATGATGATGGTAGTGGTGGTGATGGTAGTGGTGATGGTGGTGGTGGTAGTGGGGATGGTGGTGATGGTGGTAGTGGTGGTGATGGTAGTGGTGATGGTAGTGGGGATGGTGGTGGTGGTGGTAGTGGGGATGGTGGTGATGGTAGTGGTGGTGATGGTAGTGGGGATGGTAGTGATGGTAGTGATGGTAGTGGTGATGGTAGTGATGGTAGTGGTGATGGTAGTGATGGTAGTGGTGATGGTAGTGATGGTAGTGGTGATGGTGGTGGTGGTAGTGGTGATGGTGGTGGTGATGGTAGTGATGGTAGTGGTGATGGTGGTGGTGGTAGTGGGGATGGTGGTGGTGGTGGTAGTGGGGATGGTGGTGATGGTAGTGGTGGTGCGGGTGGTGATGGTAGTGGTGGTGATGGTAGTGGGGATGGTGGTGGTGGTGGTGTGGCTCCAACCTCACAGGGCCCTGTAGGCCAGGAGTGTAGACAAGGGTGGGCCTGGGTAGCGTTGGCCAGGAGTGTAGACCAGGGTGGGCCTGGGTAGCGTTGGCCAGGAGTGTAGACAAGGGTGGGCCTGGGTAGCGTTGGCCAGGAGTGTAGACATGGGTGGGCCTGGGTAGCGTTGGCCAGGAGTGTAGACCAGGGTGGGCCTGGGTAGCGTTGGCCAGGAGTGTAGACAAGGGTGGGCCTGGGTAGCGTTGGCCAGGAGTGTAGACAAGGGTGGGCCTGGGTAGCGTTGGCCAGGAGTGTAGACATGGGTGGGCCTGGGTAGCGTTGGCCAGGAGTGTAGACAAGGGTGGGCCTGGGTAGCGTTGGCCAGGAGTGTAGACAAGGGTGGGCCTGGGTAGCGTTGGCCAGGAGTGTAGACCAGGGTGGGCCTGGGTAGCGTTGGCCAGGAGTGTAGACAAGGATGGGCCTGGGTAGCGTTGGCCAGGAGTGTAGACAAGGGTGGGCCTGGGTAGCGTTGGCCAGGAGTGTAGACAAGGGTGGGCCTGGGTAGCGTTGGCCAGGAGTGTAGACAAGGGTGGGCCTGGGTAGCGTTGGCCAGGAGTGTAGACATGGGTGGGCCTGGGTGCGTTGGCCAGGAGTGTAGACAAGGTGGGCCTGGGTAGCGTTGGCCAGGAGTGTAGACAAGGGTGGGCCTGGGTAGCGTTGGCCAGGAGTGTAGACCAGGGTGGGCCTGGGTAGCGTTGGCCAGGAGTGTAGACATGGGTGGGCCTGGGTAGCGTTGGCCAGGAGTGTAGACCAGGGTGGGCCTGGGTAGCGTTGGCCAGGAGTGTAGACATGGGTGGGCCTGGGTAGCGTTGGCCAGGAGTGTAGACATGGGTGGGCCTGGGTAGCGTTGGCCAGGAGTGTAGACATGGGTGGGCCTGGGTAGCGTTGGCCAGGAGTGTAGACATGGGTGGGCCTGGGTAGCGTTGGCCAGGGGTGGGCCAAGGGTGGGCCTGGGTAGCGTTGGCCAGGAGTGTAGACATGGGTGGGCCTGGGTAGCGTTGGCCAGGAGTGTAGACATGGGTGGGCCTGGGTAGCGTTGGCCAGGAGTGTAGACATGGGTGGGCCTGGGTAGCGTTGGCCAGGAGTGTAGACATGGGTGGGCCTGGGTAGCGTTGGACCAGGGTGGGCCTGGGTAGCGTAGACCAGAGGTGACATGGGTGGGCCTGGGTAGCGTTGGCCAGGAGTGTAGACAAGGGTGGGCCTGGGTAGCGTTGGCCAGGAGTGTAGACCAGGGTGGGCCTGGGTAGCGTTGGCCAGGAGTGTAGACATGGGTGGGCCTGGGTAGCGTTGGCCAGGAGTGTAGACCAGGGTGGGCCTGGGTAGCGTTGGCCAGGAGTGTAGACATGGGTGGGCCTGGGTAGCGTTGGCCAGGAGTGTAGACCAGGGTGGGCCTGGGTAGCGTTGGCCAGGAGTGTAGACCAGGGTGGGCCTGGGTAGCGTTGGCCAGGAGTGTAGACATGGGTGGGCCTGGGTAGCGTTGGCCAGGAGTGTAGACCAGGGTGGGCCTGGGTAGCGTTGGCCAGGAGTGTAGACATGGGTGGGCCTGGGTAGCGTTGGCCAGGAGTGTAGACCAGGGTGGGCCTGGGTAGCGTTGGCCCATCTACCAACTAAATTCTGTCCTTGCACCTGCTGTAAACTGGCATTCTTTTTTTTATTCAAATAACCTAAAGTATGTGTACTATCGCTTGAATGGGAAAACTCACTTTCTGCCCCTAACAACTAACTCCGTCGGTTGTCACCTCTCTGACTTTGGACATGCTAGAAAGGACGTACATACAGTGGTTTCTGACCACAAACCTGAGACTTAACCCTAACCATTACCCTACCTTTGTCCTTTCTAGCATTGCCATCCCAGTCCTAACTTTTACAACAGTCCCTGGTGCTTGTGGTAGAAGTTGTCTCCATCCACCTCTGATCTGGGATCAGATTACCTGACACCCATTCCTAACCTTAACCATGTGGAGGTAAAGACCCTGGATCAGTGGTTGTGGATAACTTCTACCTCCTCTACCCCTGTTGTTAGGGGAATAACGTGACCACGTGAGTGCTCATCTTCCTACATGAGATGATTTTGAAACCAATTTGAATAATGGAGATTTCTTGTTGTTTTCTTGTCTCCCTTCTCTCTGCACACCCTCCTCTGTGGATCTTCAATGGCGGCTCCCCCATATCGAATCAAAACGCTGTTTCTGAAAGTACAGTACTCTCCCAGCATGCTGACTGGTTACGGGGGTAGTCAAACACACCCCAACTCCGCCCATTCAAGGAACCTGTATTCACGCTAATTTTTTTTTATGTTTAAAAAAGTATAGAATTTTTTTTTGTTTTCTTATGAATGGACACTTTATTGAGATGAAGAAAAAATAACTAATCCCCAAAAATCGAGCTTTAGATGTAAATTAAAGGTGCGTAACGTCAGTACCAACAAGGTTGAATGGCCTGCTGTAGAACCTCACAGTAAACTAATGTCAGATAGATACAGTAGGTAGCATGATTATGAAGAGGTCTGAACCAGGTTCACTCGGTCAAAGTCACCCCTTACAATCCCCCTTGTCTGTCCAGTGTCAACAGTTGCACGGCGAGCCAAAATGGTATTGACGTTACAACATTGTAGTTCTATATTTTTTAAATGTAGCACCAGTTTATTTTCACGTTTTTATATCTATATCTTGTTGTAGAGAAACACTGACACGTAGAAACAAGACACATTTTTGGGTGAATGAATATGCAGTCTCCTCACTTGGTATTCAACGTGCAATTTTTATTTGATTTACTTTTTATAAGTGAAAATTCTGTATCTCCTTTGTATTACCTTCTGATACTATACTGTACATTTCACTGTTGATGACATTATCTAAATCAGGGATGGGCAACTCCTGTCCTTGGGGCCGGAGTGGTGAATAAACTAATTGCATTCTAAACTGAAGATCATGATTAGGCGATTATTGGGAGTCCGGTGCAGAAGGGACACCAAGTCCCCAATGACTGGAGTTGCCCATCCCCTCATGAAACTTTGCTTTTAAAAAGAACATTCAAGAGAGGGCTATTGTACAAACGTCTTTGTAGGCTGAATTGAGAACTACAACTCCCATCCAACCACGAGACCGTTAGAACTACAAATCCCATGCAATGACAGCAGGCACATAGCAATAAAACTCCTGCCACTGGTGCTGCAGTAGCTCTACCGTAAATAGCAATAATAACTATATAGCAGTGGGTTTCTGGGGTCTCTATAGGATGTTATGTACATATGTGATGTCAGATTTCATTGAACACCCTCCTTATCTACTGACCTTGTTAACCCTTGAATTGCGTTTGTATGGTATAATCAATGCTCCTTTTGAATGGCATCCTTTTTCACTCCAGTCTAATATAAATAAAATAATAACAATGAATAAAGTTGCCTTGTTTAAGTCACTCAACTGTGAATGAACTGTGCTGCTGAACCTCTGAAAGACGAGACACATCGTTACATATAAATAACATGTTCTTTATATCCTCTGAGTGTGTGTGTAGCGCGTGTAACAGAAAGACAGTGCTCCCATTCACTTGGATATGCATAGTTAGATGTAGACGCAGACAGAACACAAACATAGAAGCATTATTTTCACACAGTCAGTTGTCAACATGACATCCAGTGCCGCCTCTGTACCTCCTCTTTGCATAGAATAACAAAGACAAACTAGTTCTAACGGATCTACCTCAGTGCATAGAATAACAAAGACAAACTAGTTCTAACTGATCTACCTCGACAGTGCATAGAATAACAAAGACAAACTAGTTCTAACTGATCTACCTCGACAGTGCATAGAATAACAAAGACAAACTAGTTCTAACTGATCTACCTCGACAGTGCATAGAATAACAAAGACAAACTAGTTCTAACTGATCTACCTTGACAGTGCAGTGCATAGAATAACAAAAACAAACCAGTTCTAACTGATCTACCTCGACAGTGCAGTGCATAGGAAGAAGGAAGAGAGAGAAGGAAAAATATATAGATGCAGCTGTAGTGTAGAAATCCAAACAGTCAGTAAACTGTTACAAACAAGTAATTTGGGACAGAAATCCCTCGTCATCTTAAATTATCTTTGGCACTTCGTGTGTCTAAGAGTGCCCACACTCCTCAGCAACCGGTAATGCATTTCCTGAAATATGTACTTTTTGTTAAGCGCCTCTTGTTTTCTAAAATGTTATTTGTTTTTCCAGAGTAGAGTAGGAGTTTGAGTCCCATGCTGAATGAATGAAGGAATGCCCAGGCCAGAGGAATCACTTCCTGAGATCAGAGTTCAGCCAGGTTCCGTACTCCTCCACGTCCCTCCTCACAACCAGGAGCATCTCTGCCACGTCCGGAGACAGAACTTCACTGAGAAATGTACTGTGAGGGAGAGAAGGGGAGTGTGGTGAATGAGAGAGTACAAATGGGAGAGTGAGAGAGACTGGTTTACAAGAGTGCAAAGTACAAACTGTAACAAGCAGACACTGTGGTAAGCCCCATGTGACCACTCCTCTAACAGGATGAGATCAAACTCTGACTAGTAGTCTACCACAGTCAAATTGTGGGCTGCGTTCAAGAGTTCCTGACAGGGTAACTAATGTAAATAAAAATGACAGAGGGACATTTCTGTTTGCAAACAATTAGCATGACAAGTTTAGCATTTGCATATTTTTGCATTTATCACTATCACAGCTGTAAAGTTGGAGATACTGTGTCTTTGATTAAGAGTTGTACAATACATGTCTGCATAGTCGTCCCTCCCATCACTCACCGGAGATCTGCTTCGTTCCCGATGCAGACAGGACTCTTTAGTTTGGAGTCGAGGTTGTAGTAGTGTCCATTAACCTGGCGCACTGCAAGCCAGTGCCGCCGCTTGACGGGGAGGGATACAATTCCAAGAGAGACACGTGACGGAACGTTCAGGATGAACCCCTGGACCTTGTCAACACAGAGACTCTGTACTGTTCTGAGGGAGAAATAGGAAAAGGGACGTAGATTTTGATTTGAAATCAACAGAGTCACTGTGGTGGTGAAGGGGAGGAACAGTAGGAGTAGACAATCTGGCAAAGTTTCCTTATCAGAATATTTTCTTTGGACAATAAAACTTGCTCTTCATGACCTGTAGCGGTACTTGGTTGGATTTGAATTTATTACACAGGTGTATTTCATTGCCAATCATCTCTTCCGAATCTGTCTGGCCCGGAGGTATTTAAGACTGACCTGCGTTTGTCCCACCATACTGCAGCCAACTCTCTGCTCTGTAGGGCAGCCATGATGACGTTGACGTCATAGTTGCCTGTGCCCAGCATCGAGCGGTGAGGGTTCACCACACACTGTGGAGCTAGCCTGGGGAGGAAGGGGAAAGAGGGGAACATGGTAAAAACAGATTCACATGCTCTTGGAACTCATGGAGAAAGTGTTTGTTGGGTGCTCTTTGGATCACAGGCTTATAGCAGTACTTGATGATTTTACATGCAAAGATTGCATATTGAAGAGTCTGTTTTATCATTGACACAAAGAACCCTGTTTAGCCAAAACACCGCCCCCCTAAAGTTGACATTACACACACATCGCCTGACCTAAGTGACCTCACCGCTTGCAGATGTCATCTGCCGTCTCCTTGGTGAACACTTGTTCTTGCAGAACGTTGTTCAGAGCATGAATGGCGCACAACTCCAGTCGCTGCTTCTCATGGAATACCTCTCCTTCGCTCATAATAACCCTGTTGATAGACAAAATACAAACATGTTGACTGTAGCTGTTCAATACATTGTTGAATATATGAACTTTCAACAAAACAGTGAAAAGGGAATGAATTAAACACTTTCCAAGGGAACAAAACAATAGCTATCTCCTCTGTAATACTGCAGAAAAAAACACGGGCATTCGAAGTCCAATAGAATGCTTAATTTCATTCAATTATTAGCTAACTAACTAGATCAGTCTTTACCGTATTGGAAGTTGCCCGCAGTGTAATGGTCAAATAAAGCGGTGTATCAAAGTCAGTAATAGCTCTTTCGGTGCTCTTATTCCACGACAAACAAAATAATAAAATGTACCTAGCGTACACGTAAATCTATTATACATAAACTTGTTGATTTTACGCTCACAAGATCATGCTAGTGAACTCTAGTAAGAATGGGGAAAACCGGAAGCTTGATTGTTGTCGTTCAACTGTCACGCCCGTAAATTGGAGCGAGCGTTGTTTTTGTCTTCGCAGAATTTCTCTGCAACTCATATCAGGCTATCCAATCAGTGATTAGTGCGCGCTGAAAGCCAGGAACTATGCGTGGTGCCAGCAAAGATGGCGCGCCTGGAAAAGCCCATAGACTTAGATAGACATCTCATCATTGTATATGTACTACAGTGTTATGGCGTTTGTGAGAGCAGGGGCAGCGCAATTGAGGGCATCCATTTTCTATGATTTGGTAAACAAACTGAATATGTGCATACCACGGAGATATAATAAGAATTGAAGACTACATCCAATATGTCCGCCCGTTGTTTTCAAGATAATCTACTCACTTTCGCATATGTTGATTAATTTCATGGACCGTCTATATCTGAGATGCAACCGCACAAGGAACGAGCGCAAGCAGTGATCACGTCATCACATCGTCCAAAAACAGAGCAGACGTTTGATGAATATAAAATGTTAATATCTTCGGTTGTGAGTGATGGATTTCAAAGATGTATTGTCTTTTACTAGATGCGTTATGTTGTCCTACATTAATTTCACATTTCCACAAACTTCAGTGTTTCCTTTCAAATGGTATCAAGAATATGCATATCCTTGCTTCAAATCCTGAGCTACAGGCAGTTAGATTTGGGTATGTCATTTTAGGCGAAAATTGAAAAAAAGGGTCCGGTCTTTAAGATTAAACTGCTGTACAGAAGCAAAACTGTGGGAGCAGTCAAAACCATTATTCTAGACCGGAACCCTGTCCTCTTGGTGCATACTGCCACCTGGAGTGCGTTGTTTGAACAGGTATAAAGCTTGCCAATGTACTGCCACCTGCAGTTGTGGAATGTTTGTTCACAAGTATAATGCATTGGCTGATCCCTCCTGGTGACCTGGTTGGAATTATGTGATCCTTCCTTAACCCATAGGAAGTCCCACCCAGTGACTACTTCAAAATGGTGAAAGTGCTCAATGGCGCTGCCCATTCTAAATGAGACATTTGGGCACTAGAGTCCTCTATCTATCTCTATGGGAAAAGCCACACACATCGTGTCCAAATGAGCATTACTAGTTTGTGCCTTAGAAAAAATACTGTTTAACTGTTTAATGTAAATAAAAATGATTGAATTACTTTATTGTATTTTTACAACATTGCAATTAACAGCCATAAAAATCACATTTGACAAAAAAGTATTTGCACATGACACAAGCAATCATGTCATTAATCGAAAAACATTTTCTGATTGCAGAGGGCCACAAGGGAAATCCCTGTGCACTGTTTTCCTACAAATAATTCGAAGAAAACATCCAGAACCATAATCCCGAAATAGAAACACGCAGACAATGTAATGATGAGGCGCACTCTAGTGGTCAATAGAAATACTGCAGGAAAAAGTCTCAGTTGGGGGTTGAAGGCCATAACCTTCCCTTCCAAAATGATGGATACTAGGAATAATTTAAATGTAATGTTACTTGGAATGTACCTTTCCAAATCTCAGGTGTATCACTGTATCTTGAGGATGGCATTAATAATCACTCATCTACATTAATTTACCTTTAAATAACAGGGAAGTTTCTGTCTGGCACATGGTAGGCATTTTCCCATTCTGGCCATTGTGACCATAGTTCTCAGGATGGTTGGTCAGGGTCAGGGGCTTTCAAATTCAATCTGAGCTGATGTCAGTAGACTGGGGTTGGCAGGCTGTGATGTTTTCTATTTTTTTGTTTGTACAGAAGCAACACTTACATTAGATTTGCTGTGAGCTGTAAAAGTTTCCTCCATGCAAGTAATACATGTGATAAGAGTCTTACAGGTACAGATATTTAACCCCTTATTATAATGTTGGATGCCAGTGCTTGATGGTTTGGTACCTTAACCATGAGCAAATAAATGTTTTACCTCATGCAACAAGGGGTTACGTACCCAGGTTTTATTGTGCTGCTCACCAAAAGTCATGAAGAGTGAAATGGTGATTTGTGGAAGATCCTAAACAATTATGTGGACAGGTTTGAGAAATAGCTACATTTGTTGTAAAGGCCTTGGAATGGATGGCATTATGTGTGAACATTAGAATGACGACCATATTGTTAGACAAAGTTGCTATTGTAGTAATTCCCAAGCATATCTAACATTTTGACTAATAGTTCATGCTTCTGATAGCATCAAACGTTCTAAATTCTCTCTGATTTGTTGCATTCTAGCCTGGTTGCCATCTCTGTGTCTCTGCTCAGCTATTACATTCCACTCCTTGCCAAAGCCAATGACAGGAGTGACAAGGAGTTGAATGTTAGCTAAAAAGACTGGTACCTCGACTAGTATTAAATTAAAATCAAATCAAATCCAATTGTATTTGTCACATGCTTCGTAGAAAACAGTCGTAGACTCACAGTGAAATGCTTACATACGGGTCCTTTTCCAACAATGCATAGTTAAAGATCAAATAAAATAAATACAAATAAAATAGAAATAGTAACACAAGGAATAATTATGCAGTGAATAACGTGGGAGTACCAGTACCGAGTCGATGTGAAGGGGTACAACGTCATTTCAGGAAGCTATGTATTGTACATATAGGTGGGGGCAAAGAGAATAGGCAACAGGCTAGATAATATCATTAGCATATGTGGTGATTGTAAAAGTGTGTGGCGTCAGTATGCATATGTGCATAGTCACTGCAGGTAGTCAGAGTTGCCATTTCTCAATATCGTTTAGAAGTCTTATTTATTTTATCTAGGCAAGTCTATGCAAATTTCTTATTTACAATGAGGGCCTAGCCTCTCAAACCCTAACCCAGACAACACCGCCCTACGGGACTCACAATCACGGCCCGTTGTGATACAGCCTGGAAACGAACCAGGCTCTGTAGTGACACCTCTAGTACTGAGACGCAGTGCCTTAGACCGCTGCACCACTCAGAAACTTATTTGGTTTGGGGGTAGAAGCTGTTTAGAGTCCTGTTGGTTCCAGACTTGGTACATTGATTTGATTGGTACCACTTGCGGCAGCAAAGAGAACAGTCTTTGATCATTTGTTGACACTGCCGTCTATGGGTATATTGTATGGTAGAGTTAGGTTCACCGGGATTAGGTTATATTGAAGTTTAGAAAAAAGTTTATATTGTGTGTGTCTGTCAAGATGAAGTCCTACCCTCTGGGTGGGTATGAGTTTTTCAAACGCACCTATGGCTTGGAAGCATTTTTGACATTCTCGACTTTGGATGGCTGGTGGAAATGTCAAGTATGATGACGACGGCGCACCTACGATATGTGATTGGTCTGGTTGGTTAGGTTGTTTGTACACGTGATGTATGGCTAAAATACCGATTGGTCAAGACAACACAATTTCATTTGTGAGACGTAGTCGTGTTCCGTGTCAACGAAAATAGTAGCTGGCTAGCTACTCTAGCACTTGGCCACCACATAACTTTGGCTAAAAACACTTTATTCCAGTAGCTCGCTTCCCTTCACTGTATACGTTGTTTACACCAAAAAGCAGACTGGTTTGAGCAGAATAACGAATTGGGGTTTACGTGCTATCAGTGTGACTGAACTTTTGAGGAGAAGAATTTCAGCTAGCAAGCTGCAGCTGGCTAACGCGTTAGCATAACTTGATCGCTTGCTTGGCCATTCGAGATCTAAATAGTCGGCGATAACTGCATTTATTAATTTATTTGAGGTGTCGTGGACCACTTTCTCATCGATCAAGCATAAGCTGCAACTATTTATTAGTTGCTAGCTACCGTTGCTATTTAGACGAGGATCACAGAGTTAGCTAGCCCCAGTCACCTGAATACTAATATTCTTCGGAAGACATGGTAAGTTAAAATGTTCTACAAACACATTCATAAATGGATACAATTATTGGTTATTTAGCTAGCTAACAAAGCAAGTCAAATTGTTTGCCAGCTGTTTAGCTAACGTTAACTAGCTAACTACAGTAACGTTACTTTGCCGAGACCTAACTTAGCTAACTAGTTAAGTTGGGTAGCTAACGTTAGTTGGTTATTTGCTTGCTATAGTTAACTAACTGGCGTTATAACGTTAGCTACGATTTTCTTTCGCAGGCTAGTTCAGTGTTGACACTTCTCCCGAACACAATTTAAATGGTAAACTGTCCAACATAAAGATTAATCACTAACTAACTTCGACACGATTGTCAGCAAATTAACTATCATAACGTTAGCACACCCCAAAGTTGGCGTATGTAGCTACCTATGCAAGTTAGCTAGCTACCTAATGATGATTTGGTTACCTAATGTTAGCTTGCTAGTTAGATATCTTATTTCCTCTCTTTTAGCGAAATTGAGGAGTTGTAATGAGAACTACATCAATGTGTTACACAATTGGGCGATTTAATGGGAACGTTACATTAGCTATTTGACTTGACAATAATGTGAACTAGTCAGTAATTTTAGCCAGCAATGCTACCATTAGCTAGCTTTCGGCTAACTGTTAATTCGCTAGCTAGCTGCAACCTAGCTTTATTTGGTAAAGACAGAATGGATAACTTGATGTCCGTTTTGTATGGCTAGAAAATGCTTATACAATATCGTAACTTTGACCGGTTTGTACATTTATCAATGAAGTAAACTGCCAGACATTGGCTGAAATCGCAGTTGTCAGTTGTGACACAGCTTATCCACTGCACTACATTTACATTTAAGTCATTTAGCAGACGCTCTTATCCAGAGCGACTTACAAATTGGTGCGTTCACCGCACTCTCATGATATTAACGTGAATCACCACCTGGCCTGTACTGTATTCGACTCAACTCCACGATTTACGATGGAGTTGAGCAGCGACTAGTGTGGGCAAACTGGAATTCCTTAGTCCCATACAATTCCATTTTTAGCAAAAACTTCAGATTATAGCATCCAAAGAATAGCCCGCAATTACACATAAATTAAATCAGTAGTTTTTTATTCAAATTGATTTTGTGACTAAGGAGCTCCAGTCTGTTCACACGAATCGTAGCTCATCTCCATCATAAATCGTGGAGTTGAGTTTATCGGCTACAGGCATAAGGCTTATCAGACAGTAGATGGCTACATTGATTCTGAGCAACCATTTTGGTGACCGCTTTACTGAAATTGTCCCTTACTGAGATTTTCCTGTTATTAATGTGTTTGTGATCATGGGATGTGTGGTTTCCATATCTATAGTATTTACCATATTTGCACCTTTCTGTTGGTAGTGGGACAGAATAGTAATGTGTGTGTGCCCCATTTATAGAACTCCAATGTAGAGAACTTGCCGCCCCAGGTTCTGCGTCTGGTGTACAAAGAGGTGTCTGCACTAGCTGCAGATCCCCCTGAGGGCATCAAGATCTACCCCAGCGAAGAAGACATCACAGAACTCCATACAGCCATTGAGGGACCAGGTAATGCATACCTCTGTCATGGGAAATGTTTTGTCTGCCTAGGAAAGCTGTAATGTAGAACATGCTGGGGTTGACATTAAGCTCTCAAAGGTGCTTGTCTATCGGGCAAGTACAGGCAAAGGTCATAGTCACTTGCCCAAAAAACGAAAATGGTCTTTTACACATACAAATGTAAAAAATTTGAACATTGTTTGAATGAGTCAGCATACTTATGAACTATTCAAACCCGTTTTTTCACAAGTTTCATGCTAATTCTGTAAAGAAGTTATCTTAAGGCGTCAGCATGCTTCAGTTCATCTGGTGGTTAGCCGAAGTCAGACGAGTGTGCTCGCATACTTTAAAAGACCTTCGCTTGGAAAAACAAGTAAAAAGCAGAAATAGTATTGTTTGTCAATTTTTAAACGCCATAGCCAGTATACACTTCCTCAACATAGGCAGAATTAATCTAACTCAATAAATCTGTCAATAGTTTTGATGTTTTTGACAAGGATGTTTGCAGTATTTCGCAATTAAACATTTTCATGAAAATGAGTCGTCTCTTGTTGAATGACAACCGACTTCACTGAAGAATCCCTACTGTTGGCCAATCACTGACAAAGGGGTGTAGACTTCGGATATGGACTCTGGCTACCAACTTTGGCTTGCCGCAAGAAAAAATGTACGCCCAAACAACAACAGACAAAAATGACTGAAGTCCAAAACTAACAAAAACGGCACAAAATATTGTCTTAATATATGCACAAACTCTTCCGAACTGTTTTGGCTGGGAAGCATGCAGACGCCTTTACTCTGACAGACTTCTGATGAAAAGGGTTAAAGTGTGTGTTAAAGTATGAAGTGATGATCACACATGTAAAATACTCCATAGCGGCATGAAATTTAAGTCTCCGATACTTTTGTGTACTTTTTAGACAATAGTTCTGAAAGTAGCTCTCAGCAGCCAAAAGTGGTACTTGGAAATTGCATACTATCGCTCTGCTGAGTGTATCTTGTTGACTGTCACTCAAATGGTGAGGAGCTGAAGCGCATTTGCTGAAACTAATTGCTATGGGTGGGCCCAGGGGCTGGGGCTGGCCCATGTGGGCCCAGGGGCTGGCCCATGTGGGCCTAGGGGCTGGGGCTGGCCCATGTGGGCCCAGGGGCTGGGGATGGCCCATGTGGGCCCATGGCTTGGGGATGGCCCATGTGGGCCCAGGGGCTGGGGCTGGCCCATGTGGGCCCAGGGGCTGGGGCTGGCCCAGGGGCTGGGGCTGGCCCATGTGGGCCCTGGGGCTGGGGCTATTTGCCTTCATCAAAACAATGTTTTTGTTACATATGTCCATCTGTAACCTATTCTAAATGACAGACTAGCAGTTCGCTAAATGGACCAGATGCATAATCTGCAGCTTGTAGTTGGAACACATTTCCCTACTTTAATTAACCAGTCCATTTTGAATTTGTGATAAAGCTGTTGTGATTTGGCAAGGAATGTAGCTTGTCTACAGTTTTGTTTGTGTATCCCATCTGTTAGATGCATTTTTATAGGCAGTAATTTCTATAGTCTTAATGGGAGCTTGGGTGCGCAACTCGTTTGTGTAGAGGGAGCGGTCGGATCTGAGTGGAGTGAGAAGAGTAACGGAGGTGAAAGAGAATGTAGGGAGAACTGTGTGATCACTTGGCTTGATTTTTTATTTTATTGAGTCGCTTATGCACATTAACAAATTGAACTCGAGTCGACGTGAATGAACGCTAGTCTTCAGGACAAAAGGCAGATTCCACCTTACCGACTGTTCAGTTTACCTGCCCTGGACAACCAGTAATGTCAACCCCTGCTTGACGTGGTTTATTTATTGTGCTTCAATAGAAGGAACCCCGTTTGCCGGGGGTGTTTTCCGGATGCGCCTGGTCCTGGGGAAGGACTTCCCTGCTGCACCACCGAAAGGCTACTTCCTAACCAAGATCTTCCACCCTAATGTGGGCCACAAGGGAGAGATCTGTGTCAACGTCCTGAAGAGGGACTGGAGGGCAGAGCTGGGACTCAGACATGTATTACTGGTAAGAAACATTTAAGCATCTCTATAGGTGCTTCTTTTAATAATCCAAAATAGCAATGGGTGAAAGAAAATATTGTATCTGGTGCATTTTCTATTCTTAACATATTGTTTAGTGGTTCAAGGAAAACCTTGAAATATACCCTGACGACTCACCGGTGCTCATTCTCTCTCTCCCCTCAGACTATCAAGTGCCTTATGATCCATCCCAACCCTGAGTCGGCTCTCAACGAGGAGGCGGGTCGTCTGCTCCTGGAGGACTATACAGAGTATGCGTCCCGTGCTCGCCTCCTGACTGAGATCCATGCCATGGGGGGGCATGGGGGGACGTCGGGGGTGCCCCAGGACCCCGCCGATGGCCCCCAGCCCAAAAAACACGCAGGGGACCCTACCAAGAGGGCGATGGGGCCAGGGGTTGCCCCCTCTGCTGCTCTGGGTAACGGAGCCAATGGAAGCAGTACTACCTCCAGCAGTAGTAGTAGCAATAGTAATGTTGTAGGGAAGAAGAAAACTGATAAAAAGCGAGCGTTGAGACGACTCTAATGCTGTTTGGAGTCTTCTCAGTGTGTGTATTGAATATTGTTCCCCTCTCCCAGACTCTTTCTATACCCCTGACTGTACTGTCCCTTTTGTACTCATTGCATCTTGTATTCCTGTTCATTCCTTGTTGCCATATATTCTCCCAATCCCCTGTGGATAAATCCATATACATTCAATTACTTTTTGACAGCACCCCTTTTTGATTTGAATGAAACCTTCCATACATATTTGTCTGTTGTAGAAGTGCTTAGAAAGTGAGTTTTTGGACCTCTGTCAAAACACAAAAGATTAAGGTGCTCAAAGTTGACCCCTTTTGCGAACCTCACCACACAATGAGACATCCATGTCAACATCACTGGAAAAGATAAATGGTTGAGATTTGATATATTTTAAAAGCTTGCGAACCGGGTTGTCAGACTATTTAGTCATTTTTTTGGTTGAGTGGGGTATGCAAAATGAGGCAACTTTGAGCACCTTGATATCCTGAATGTTTATGGCATTTAGGTCCAAAACATCACTACTTTCTGACCACTTCCATGGTAAAACATGTCTGGAACGTTTTGTTTAAAACAAAAGGGGTGTTGTGACTGAATTGAAATGGGTTCACCGCTGTGTGTTAGTTCTCTCCATGGTTCCTCGCTGACATGATCAGAGAAAGGTTTTTATTGTGTTTCATACACGGCACTAGTGATTGTGTGTGTCATACAGTAGCTACCCAGCTCAATACTGTTTGAGCTTCAGTCTGACTCATCTCCCCCATCTGAAATTAGGCTTCTTTCTGTTCAGTGTTCACTAAACAAAATGTCTTAGATATTTTTCAGAAACAGAAAATGCCTCTTTCTTTCACCACCCCCTTCTTGACATGGCTCCTGTTGCTGAAATGGTACTGTGTACTGCCCAGCTAGCCTCGTGTTGGGAAACTGGTGAGATGTTTTGTCACGTCTGAGTTGAGTTACCTTATACGAGATCAGGTTGTCGGAAGGGAGTAAGGGTAGAGGACTTATTAGAAGATTATGCAATGTTTTTTATTCATAGAGTGAAACACAACATGATGAGATGGTCATTCATTGGGTAGTCAAATGAGGAAGCAGCAATGAGCAGTTTTCCTAGAAAATGTTTGTCTAGTCGTGGTCGAAATGAGATGGACACGAAGGGAGCAACATTTGGTCTGATTATTACTTTAAAGAATGATTTCACCCCTATTTTTTTGTATATGTTTATCCCCATGTATGACTATTCTGTTTTTGCATTTTTACAAAATTGTCATTGTTTATTCATTGTCCAGTATTTGAAGAGTGGTTTTAAAGTGACATGCCTATATTCAGATGTCTTGGTGCGTGTATGAAGTAGGTTATTGTCCATCCAGGATTAGGTTAGGGTGCAGGATTGTGCATATCATTGATTTATTAATTATATCCCATATATAATTATGGATATTTATTTATATGGTCATAGCGGCACATCTGGTCTTTAGTACTGATTTGCCAATAGTCTACTTGTGAACCTTTTTTATTGTAAAATGTTTTTCATTTGATTTGTATGGATCAAATACCTGCTCCGGTCATATGCACTATCCAGCTCCTATCCTATTCAGAATTGTGGGAAAACAATGTATTTGTCAATAGGGAAGCCTCAACAGATTTGATAGAAAGGAACTCCTCAGTCGATATGCTCCTCTGGCTGGGTTTCCTGGGCATGTTTTCTCCCTCCGATCTAAATGCATGTTGGCGCCTACATTTCCCAGGGAAACAATCAACAGTTTTCTTTTACTTCGGTGGGAAAAGGTGTCTGGGAAACAGTCATTGAGCGAAACTTAATGGGTTGGTATTTTTGTGTCCATTTTAAGTTATTTAAATGAATAAATTAGGAAAATGTGGGAAAATGTATCATTTAGTTGTTTCTTCAGTGTTGGTAAGATATTGAACACATTATGGTGTGAATAGCATTGCTCTCTGGTACAGTAGTATAATAACAGGGAAGGGAGAAATCACATTTTGAGAGCCCCCAATGTAGGTTGTTTATCTGGGGCATATTTCATAGTAAAAACAGGATTAATTTCATCTGTAAAGGTCTGAGTACACGGGATGGGTGAAAAAGCAACTGGGGAGACGAGTCGAAGGAGGGAGCCACTACACTCTTGAGCTCCACCCATTGTCATGAATTCCATACACACATGTTTAGTCTAGTGGAATGTGCCCCCAGCAAGCAGGCTGTCAGTTGACGTACGTGATGAAGGGCTCCTTCCTCTGGCTTGGCTGCAGTGAGCAGCATGCAGAGCCACCAGCTACCCATCTGGGTGGAAATATCTGCCTGATCCTGGTAGTTGCCCCCAGACACCTGGGTGTTGGGCTGGAGGTGATGCTAGGAAACCTCCTGTTTAGAAAGGTTTTTCACCTTCTAGTCCCCATCAGTGGAAAGGTTGATTCAACTATCTATCGGAGTACCCTACCACCTTGACGATTATGGGGATAGAAAGTATGGAGTGGCTGCGGATCCAACTTTTCTGGCCACATCTTCCCAACAGCTAGAGGTCCCGAAGCTTTTGATTGTGTGAAATTCTCTACTTTACACTCAGTCTTGGCTTTACAAATAAAGAACAGGCTCCTGTTGCGACTGGCGCTCGTTTAGATAGTTAGATCAAAGCTGAAACAATGTCTGCAAAAACACTGATACTGGTCTACATAACAGAACCAAAAATAATAGCTATGAGATTTTAGGATGATTGTACAAATGGTCACATTTTTCTACAACACAACATCGTGCGCCATTAGGCAAAATATTTGATATTATTTTGAACTAAGCACAGCTAGGCTATGCTACAGTTTGTAAACTCCGTCTGCTTGTTGACACGTTCGCTCACTGCATAATAAAACAACACTAGGGTTCTTCGTAACTACACTGTAGGGTGCTTTGTAACTACACTGTAGGGTACTCCGTAACTACACTGTAGGGTTCTTTGTAACTACACTGTAGGGTTCTTTGTAACTACACTGTAGGGTTCTTCGTAACTACACTGTAGGGTTCTTCGTAACTACACTGTAGGGTACTCCGTAACTGCACTGTAGGGTACTTTGTAACTACACTGTAGGGTACTCCGTAACTGCACTGTAGGGTACTTTGTAACTACACTGTAGGGTACTCCGTAACTGCACTGTAGGGCACTTTGTAACTACACTGTAGGGTACTCCGTAACTACACTGTAGGGTTCTTCGTAACTACACTGTAGGGTACTCCGTAACTGCACTGTAGGGTACTTCGCAACTACACTGTAGGGTACTCCGTAACTGCACTGTAGGGTACTTCGCAAGTACACTAACTCAAGATCTAAATATGCATATCCCCCTGAAACAGATCATATGTTTGGTATGCAGATGCTGCATGGATGTTTCACCGGTAATACTTGAGTTCTCATAGAATTGTGAAGGGAGGTTCGTAGATCAGAGACTGTTAAGTACAGAATCTTACACATGCACAAAAGCTTCGGGACCTTTAACTGTCGGGAAGAGAAGTCCAGAAAGTCTTATCGACAGCCACTGCCTAGAAAATGGGTGTGTTCGGGGGGTAAGACTTATGAAGCCAACTAGACAAAAGTGAAGTCTGGGGATGTGCATCTGCAACAGCCGAAAGTTGGACACTAGTGGTTTTCCAACAGCAAGGCTCAGATCACATGGCAGTGTCAACATAGCTGCTGTTTGCAAAAGTTCTTCAGAATAAATGTAAAAGTTTATCACACACTCACAAACTGAAAACATAATGTGTGTACATTTAAATGATTAAAAAGTCTCGTATCACTTTCATTTGTAACCCCTGGAGCTTTAGACTCGTTGCAAGTTGGTAATGTCTTTGGTCACACGTTCCCGTGGGTCATTTAAAAACACCCTAATGATTGGTTGACAAATAGTGCCTCCCACAATACAGGTGATGGCTGCATGGTGCAGGTGATGAGAAGCAACTGCAACGACTTCTTGAAAAACTGCATGACGTTTGATCACATGATTCTTGTAAGGTTCATGCAGTCAACATGTAGGCGCAAGGCGGACAATTTTTATAACTATAATGCAACATACTTTAAATGGTAGTGACCAACGATGGTCACGATTTGGCAAAAGTGATCCACTTGAACGTGCCCATCTTTACATAAATCATGTGATGAAAGGTCATGAAGGTTTGACTGCAGTCGACAGAACGTTTGTACAGGTGCTCTTCACCAACTCCATCCTGCAGCCATCACCTGCATTGTGGGAGGCTCTATTGTCAACCAATCATTAGGGTGTTTTATATGACCCACACCGATGTGACCGAAGATATGACTGTAACAGGAACCAACTTTGCCGCAATTCATGTATACAGCGGATATGTACAAATTAATGTGATATTTGAGGCTCTCCTTTACCAATTGATAATAAACTGTACACACATAGTGGCAAGAAAAAGTATGTAACCCTTTGGAATTACCTGGATTTCTGCATAAATTGGTCTAAGTCACAACAATAAACAAACACAATCTCCTTAAACTAATAACACACAATTATAAGTTTTCATGTCTATTGAACACACCGTGTAAACATTCACAGTGTAGGTTGGAAAAAGTGAATGTGAACCATTGGATTTAATAACTGGTTGACCCTCCTTTGGCAGAAATAAACTCAACCAAATGTTTTCTGTAGTTGCGGATCAGACCAGCACAACGGTCAGGAGGAATTTTGGACCATTCCTCTTTACAAAACTTTCATTTTAGCAATAAGATGTTCGGTGTGAACCGCTCTCGAGGTCATGCCACAGCATTTTCAATCGGGTTGAGGTCAGGACCACTCCAGAAGGTGTATTTTCTTCTGTTGAAGCCATTCTGTTGTTGATTTACTTCAGTGTTTTGGGTCGTTGTCCTGTTGCATCACCCAACTTCTGTTGAGCTTCAATTAGCGGACAGATAGCCTTACATTCTCCTGCAAAATGTCTTGATAAACTTGGGAATTAATTTTCCCGTCGATGATAGCAAGCTGTCCAGGCCCTGAAGCAGCCAGCAAAGCAGCCCCAAACCATGATGCTCCCTCCACCATACTTTACCGTTGGGATGAGGTTTTGATGTTTGTGTGCTGTGCCTTTTTTATCCACACATAGTGTTTTGTGTTCCTTCCTTCCAAACAACTCAACTGTAGTTTCATCTGTCCACAGAATATTTTGCCAGTAGCGCTGTGAAACATCCAGATGCTCTTTTGCAAACTTCAGACGTGCAGCAATGTTTTTTTTTGGACAGAGGTGGCTTCTTCCATGGTGTCCTCCCATGAACACCATTCTTGTTTAGTGTTTTACGTATTGTAGACTCGTCAACAGAGATGTTAGCATGTTCCAGATATTTCTGTAAGTCTTTAGCTGACACTCTAGGATCCTTCGTAACCTCATTGAGCATTCTGCACTGTGTTCTTGCAGGATGGCCACTCCTAGGGAGAGTAGCAACAGTGCTGAACTTTCTCCATTTATAGACAATTTGTCTTACCATGGACTGATGAACATCAAGGCATTTAGAGATACTTTTGTAAGCCTTTCCAGATTTATGCAACAATTCTGAGATCTCTTTTGTTTGAGGCATGGTACACATCAGGCAATGCTTCTTGTGAATACCAAACTCACATTTTGTGAGTTGTTTTTTATAGGGCAGGGCAGCTCTAACCAACATCTCCAATCTTGTCTCATTGATTGGACTCCAGCTTAGTTGATTCCTGACTCCAATTAACTTTTGGAAAAGGCATTAGCCTAGGGGTTCACATACTTTTTCCAACCTACACTGTGAATGTTTAAATTATGTATTATATATAGACAAGAAAAATACAATAATTTGTGTGTTATTATTTTAAGTACGCTGTTTTTTGTCTATTATGACTAAGATGAAGATCAGATCAAATGTTATGACTAATTTATGCAGAAATCCAGGTATTTCCAAAGGGTTCACATACTTCTTCTTGCCACTGTATATTTTCAGTTTGTGAGTGTGTGATATGGGAGTTGGAGACGTGTTTATTTTGACATTATAAAGAACAACTTTTCTAAGCAATGGCAACACTGCCATGTTACACTGAGCCTTGCTGTAGGAAAATCACATCAGTGTCTGACTTTTGGCTGTCGCAGATGCACCTCCCCCAACTTCACTCCTCAACCTTCGTCTACAGTCGGTTGCTTTCGCCTTACCACTCAAACGAGCCCAATATCTGACCCTGCTGTTTCAGTGTTTGGGGACAATGTCTGTATTCTCTCCCCTTTGCTGGCTTCTGCCAGCCCTTTTTACCCACAACCTAATACTGTTCTCTCTTTCTGGGATTTGCACAGCATGGGTTTATTCATTTGGGAAAACATTTCAGGCTGTTCATAGAGGTATAGAACATACATATGTCCTACAGGGCTATTATTGTTTTCTCTTATTATCTGTGAGGTTTAACACCATGAATAAGCCCCATGCTTTACTGTTGGCTGAGAGGCTACAAGAGCTAGTATTGTAATCTGGGAGTATGATGTGCTTTGTCAAAAATAAATGAACATAGTCATTATTCTATGAAATCTAATGAAACACATACAAAAAATACCTTTATGTGTTATGTACACTACATGGAATTAGGGATTCAAACTTCTCTCACTTCTTTGAAGACATCAGCGTCTTATCACATTTTAAAATTGTAGGCCTATCCGTCATGGTTGACAGATTCACTCACGCGCATCATCAGTGTTCTGGCTTTGGATGGCTCCTGTCCTCTTCCCCCACCCCGTTTTCATCCCTTTCATAATTGCCACCAACATAATTACACAGTTGCTGTGGCAACCGTTGGTGCACCCCTCTCTCTCTCTTTCGCTCTCTCTCGCTCTCTCTTTAAATACTGACATACACAAAAAAGATAGTGAGAGACTGTATCAAGGCAGAAAAATATCAAAGGCCCCCATTTTGATGTATTTTTGCGCATTTATCATCTGATGACCAGCAGCATTATGATGACTGATGGCTGTCAATTTCCATCTTCATGTTTTTCTTCTAACACCTGTGACACTGTAGAGCAGCAGGGCTGGACTACCTCATTTTGGCCCCCGGGGCACCTACCTCCAGGGAGTTTTGTCATGAGGCTGAGAGAAAATGGTGCAGTTTTAAACCTAATTTCATGCAATTATACACATTTTGTCATGGGGCAAAGTTAAAAATGTGCTGTTTATAGTTTATCTCATGCTATTCTTCACATTTGACCACGAGGCTGAGAGAAAAATGTCAATTTTTAAAGCTAATTTCCTGCTATTCTACACATTTTGGCATTATGCTGAAAGTAAACTTTGCAGTTTTTAAGCAGATTTCCTGAAATTCTACACACTTTGCCATTGCTTATGACGTGTTCATATGCTATCTTGGGGGCCCCCTGGAAGTCGGGGGCCCTGTGGCACGTTTGCCGTACATAATGGTCCATAATCCGGCTCTGCATAGCAGTTGCAGTGCATCATTGAGAAGGATAGCTCATGTCTTCTGTATACATTCTTTCTGGTATTGGAACCAATCGTAACTGGAAGCATAATCACTTCCTTAAACCAATTACAGACCATCATGGATGGGTTGGAATTCAGCATCCGAAAGCCCTGGAGAGAACTCTCATCAACACCAGTTCGAGCGACCAATGGGAGCGCACTTGAGCTTTGCGGACCTTAGTGAGACCAGTCGCACAATCCCATAGGCATTTTATGATCGGGGTCGGTCGGAATTTCTGACTGAACTCTTATATCAGCCTGGAATAAATGGAACGTAAATTTGCAGAGGAAAAATGTGTAGTTTAATTCAGGGAAAAAAAATCTGGCGACCTTCCTTTTGCCGGTGTGATATACCTATTGTGCTGCACTTGCTTGCTATAGTGAGTTTCGTAGGATAGCTAGATTTGCGTTTTCTGGTACGGATTTTTTTTTACCAGACAATTATATGTGCAACACATGGAATTTATGCACATCGTTTAGTTACAAAATGTATTTCACCGGGAAAAGTTAGACAATATTTCCATAAACATGCCATTGCACAGCTTGTAGGCTATGATAATAATAGTTTATTCCATCGATAGATTCAACTAAAAGAGTTTAGCTAAGGCTAGTAAAAATAAATAGTGCAGATATGTCATATTGTCGACGGATATGCTGGTACAACATTGGGCAGCAGTTTATCGACCAAAAAATGAGGAGGGTTTGTCACAATAGTCTTCCTTCAACAGTTTATAAGACAGTCGTTATTGCCTAACCAGAGCGAATTTATCGCAGCAATCCAGTGCGCACGGTGTCTCCCCGGCTGTTATCCGGCAGAACGCGCAGGTAAGACATGGCAATATATTAACCTTTTTTGATACAGGAACATCATGAAACAAATGCTCAGTAATAGTTTAAATTGTCTTCGTGTTTCTTGTTACCTCGGGTTCCACATATGGCACAAAGTGATTTGCTATCAATATGGATAATATAGGATACAGCAACAAAACGTATTGATTTGAAAGCTGCGCCACATAAATCAATTTATCACACAAACACGCTTGTAAGACGCAGCTGATACACATTGACACAGTTTTTATACATTGATACTTCATATGTGATTAGACTACACACACGCAGCCAGTCAGTGTATACACACCCGGGTTCTTATACACCCACGCACGCTTAATGATACATGCAAGTCATACCTCCGTAACCCACATGCAATAATGTATGCGTGCAGTGGCTGAGCTACAAGTTGTTAACCTGTAAAAGACGTTCCGGAATCCATTCATACACAGACCGGTTACAGCCAGATATGGGTACACAAGCAGCGGCAGGTTCATTGCGCAGTTAAACTCACTATGGGCATTTCAGATTTACGTCTGTTTGCACTAGGCTACTTCTTCTCTGCTGGCCTTTTATCAGAACTAAACCCATTTTTTTGTGCAGGGTGCATATTAGACTCTATTGTTTTTCAATATGGAATATGAAAGGAATGTGGTTCAAATGTGAGCATTTAACATTTTGCTCTTCACAGGGTGTGGAGATATTTCCCTCTCCACACCCAGATTGGATCAAACCAATCTGAAACCAATGAGTCATGATGGACAAGTTTTGTTACATCTTCTTCACACTATAGTATCATAAATCAATAAGCAAGATGCTGTTGCTGTGATACAATGGCATGCAGGATTAGTCCTGTGTGTTTGTTCTGAATAAGTTTAGTGTCATGTCATGATGTCCTTCCTTCAGTGGACATGGAACTCATGGATACATTATTCTGATCTGCACAGCACTGTGTTTTGTCCTTCACTTTTTGTTCCCATGTATTCTCTCACTCCCTCCCTCCTTTCCTCCCGTCCTTTAGCATGCAACAATGTATGTGAGACAGCCTTGCCTCTGCCCCCACTCCTCATGCAACTGCAGTGCTTCTAGTCAGGAAGAAACATAACTATAGAGAGACATCTATAGAGAGACATCTATAGAGAGGAATCTATAGAGAGGAATCTAACTTACAATGTTACAGTATAAACTCAGTGGCCAGTTTAAGGTACACCCATCTAGTACCGTGTTGGACCTCCTTTGTCTCCAGAACAGCCTGTATTCTTTGGATCATGGAAACGTTACTCAATTGGTGTCAAGGGACCTAACTTGTACCAGGAAATCATTCCCCGCACCATTACACCACCGCTACCAGCCTGTCCATGCAGGATGGGGCCATGGACTCTTGCTGCTTACGCCAAATCCTGACTCTGCCATCAGCATGACGCAACAGGAACTGGGATTCGTTGGACCAGCCAAAGTTTTCCCACTTCTCAATTGTCCAGTGTTGTTGATCACGTGTCCACTGCAGCCGCTTCTTCTTGTTTTTAGCTGATAGGAGTGGAACCCGGTGTGGTCGTCTGCTGCAATAGCCCATCTGTGACAAGGACCAACGAGTTGTGCGTTCCAAGATGCCATTCTGCACACCATTGTTGTACTGCGTCATTATTTGCCTGTTTGTGGCCTGCCTGTTGCACGATTCTTGCCATTCTTCTTCGACCTCTCATCAATAAGCTGTTTTCGCCCACAGGATTGTCATTTACTAGATGCTTTTTGTTTGTCGCAACATTCTCGGTAAACCCTAGACTGTCGTGGGTGAAAAGCCCAGGAGGCCGGCTGTTTCTGAGACACTCGAAACCGCGCGCCTGGCACTGAAAATCATACCATGCTTAAGTTGCTAATTTTGCCCATTCTAACGTTCAATTGAACAGTAACTGAATGCCTCAATGCCTGTCTGACTGCTTTATATAGCACGTCACTACCATGTGATTCAATCTGTAGTGGCAAACTATTTTCGTAAACTGGCCACTGATTGTATAGTAGTAACTATACAGATATAACAATAGAGACTAACTTACAGTATTTAGTGGTAACTATAGAGATATAACCATTGACATATCTAACTTAAGATGTTACAGTATATAGTGGTAACTATAGAGTTCTAACTATAGAGACATCTAACTTCTGATGTTACAGTATATAGTGGTACCTATAGAGATATAACTATAGAAATATAACTATAGAGATATCTAACTTACGATGTTACAGCATATAGTGGTAACTATACAGATATAACTATAAAGACTAACTTACAGTATATAGTGGTAACTATAGAGATATAACTATAGAGATATAACTATAGAGATATCTAACTTAAGATGTTACAGTATATAGTGGGGACTATAGAGATATAACTATAGAGATATCTAACTTAAGATGTTACAGTATATAGTAGTAACTGTACAGATATTACGATAGAGACAAACTTACAGTATATAGTAGTAACTATAGAGATACAACTATAGAGACATCTAACTTCTGATGTTACGGTATATAGTTGTAATTATAGAGATATACCTATAGAGATATCTACCTTATGATGTTGCAGCATATAGTGGTAAATATAGCGATATCTCATTTACTATGTTTACTATAGAGTTATAACTATAGAGACTAACTTTAGATTTTAGTTTATAACAGTAATTATAGAGATATAACTATAGAGACATCTAACTTATGATGTTGCAGCATATAGTGGTAACTATAGAGATATACATATAGAGACATCTAACTTATGATGGTGCAGCATATAGTGGTAAATATAGAGTTATAACTATAGAGACTAACTTTAGGTGTTACTGTTTATAGCAGTAACTATAGATATATAACTATAGAGATATCTAACTTACAGTATATAGTGGTAACTATAGAGATACAACTATAGAGATATCTAACTTACGATGTTACAGTATATAGTGGTAACTATAGAGATATAACTATAGAGATGTCTAACGATGTTAAAGAATATAGTGGTCTCTGTAGACATATCTAACTTCTGGTGTAACATCATTATGTGGTAACTATAGAGATACAACTGTAGAGACTAACTTACAGTATATAGTGTTAACTATAGAGATATAACTATAGAGATATCTAACTTCTGATGTTACAGCATATAGTGGTAACTATACAGATATAACTATAAAGACTAACTTACAGTATATAGTGGTAACTATAGAGATATAACTATAGAGATATCTAACATCTGATGTTACAGTATATAGTGGTAACTATAGAAATATAACTATAGAGACTATCTTACAGTATATAGTGGTAACTATAGAGATATAACTATAGAGACTATCATACAGTATATAGTGGTAACTATAGAGATATAACTATAGAGATATCTAACTTCTGATGTTACAGCATATAGTGGTAACTATAGAGATGTAACTATAGAGACTAACTTACAGTATATAGTGGTAACTATAGAGATATACTGTAACTATAGAGACATCTAACATCACCAGTTGAAACTGGAGCAGCAGCACGGCCAGGTGGACTGGGGACAGCAAGGAGACATCATGTCAGGTAGTCCTGGGGCATGGTCCTAGGGCTCAGGTCCTCCGAGAGAGAGAAAGAAAGAGAGAAGGAGAGAATTAGAGAATGCACACTTAGATTCACACAGGACACCGAATAGGACAGGAGAAGTACTCCAGATATAACAAACTGACCCTAGGCCCCGACGCATAAACTAGCGCAGCATAAATACTGGAGGCTGAGACAGGAGGGGTCAGGAGACACTGTGGCCTCATCCGAGGACACCCCCGGACAGGGCCAAACAGGAAGGATATAACCCCACCCACTTTGCCAAAGCACAGCCCCCACACCACTAGAGGGATATCTTCAACCACCAACTTACCATCCTGAGACAAGGCTGAGTATAGCCCACAAAGATCTCCGCCATGGCACAACCCAAGGGGGGGGCGCCAACCCAGACAGGATGACCACATCAGTGAATCAACCCACTCAGGTGACGCACCCCTTCCAGGGACGGCATGAGAGAGCCCCAGATATAACTATAGAGTCATCTAACATCTGATGTTACAGTATATAGTGGTAACTATAGAGATATAACTATAAAGATATCTAACATCTGATGTTACAGCATATAGTGGTAACTATAGAGATATAACTTTAGAGATATCTAACTTATGAGGCTGTAGCATGTAAGGGTTATTATACAGATTTAACTATAGAGACATAACTACAGGGACATCTAATTTCTGATGTTACAGTATATAGTGGTAACTATAGAGATATAACTATAGAGACATCTAACTTCTGATGTTACAGTACATGTTGGTAAATATAGAGATATATAACTTACGATTTCAAAGTATGTAGTGGTAAGTATAGAGATATAACTATAGAGACTAACTTTCACTATATAGTGTAACTATGGAGATATAACTATAGAGACATCTAACTTCTGATGTTATAGTATATAGTGGTAACTATAGAGATATAACTACAGAGATATCTACCTTATGATGTTACAGTATATAGTGGTAACAATAGAGATATAACTATAGAGACATCTAACTTCTGATGTTACAGTATATAGTGGTACCTATAGAGATATAACTATAGAAATATAACTATAGAGATATCTAACTTCTGATGTTACAGTATATTGTGGTACCTATAGAGATTTAACTATAGAGACTAATTTACGGTAAATAGTGGTGACTATAGAGATATAACTATAGCGATATCTAACTTACGATGTTTCAGCATGTTGTGGAGATGTAACTATTGAGACTAACTGACAGTGTATAGTGGTAACTATAGAGATATCTAACTTCTGATGTTACAGTATATAGTGGTAACTATAGAGATATAACTATAGAGACTAACTTACGAATTTACAGTCATGGTAATTAGAGATATAGCTATAGAGACTTACTTACAGTATACAGTGGTATCTATAGCGATTTATTTATAGAGATATCTAACTTACTGTATTACTGCATATTGTGGTAACTATAGAGTTATAACTATAGAGACATCTAACATCTAACTTACGATGTTACAGTATATAGTGGTAACTATAGAGATATAACAACTATGGAGATGTCAAATTTATGATGTTACAGTATATAGTGGTAACTATAGAGATATCTAACCTTCAATGTTACAGCATATAGTGGTATCTATACAGATATAACTATAGAGACTATCTTACAGTATATAGTGTTAACTATAGAGATATAACTATAGAGACTATCTTACAGTATATAGTGGTACCTATAGAGATATAACTATAGAGACTATCTTACAGTATATAGTGGTAACTATAGAGATATAACTATAGAGACATCTAACTTCTGGTGTAAAAGTATATAGTGGTAACTATAGAGATATAACTATAGAGATATCTACCTTTTGATGTTACAGTATATAGTGGTAACTATAGAGATATAACTATAAAGACATCTAACATCTGATGTAACAGTATATAGTGGTAACTATAGAGATATAACTATAGAGATATCTACCTTATGATGTTACAGTATATAGTGGTAACTATAGAGATATAACTATAAAGACATCTAACATCTGATGTAAAAGTATATAGTGGTAACTATAGAGATATAACTATAGAGATATCTACCTTATGATGTTACAGTATATAGTGGTAACTATAGAGATATAACTATAGAGATATCTACCTTATGATGTTACAGTATATAGTGGTAACTATAGATATAACTATAAAGACATCTAACTTCTGATGTTACAGTATATAGTGGTAACTATAGAGATATAACTAGAGATATCTACCTTATGATGTTACAGTATATAGTGGTAACTATAGAGATATAACTATAAAGACATCTAACATCTGATGTTACAGTATATAGTGGTAACTATAGAGATATAACTATAAAGACATCTAACATCTGATGTAAAAGTATATAGTGGTAACTATAGAGATATAACTATAGAGATATCTACCTTATGATGTTACAGTATATAGTGTTAACTATAGAGATATAACAACAGAGACATCTAACTTACAGTGTTACAGTATGTAGTGGTAACTATAGATATATAACAACAGAGACATCTAACTTACAGTGTTACAGTATGTAGTGGTAACTATAGAGATATAACAACAGAGATGTCTAACTTACAGTGTTACAGTATATAGTGGTAACTATAGAGATATAACAACAGAGACATCTAACTTACAGTGTTACAGTATGTAGTGGTAACTATAGATATATAACAACAGAGACATCTAACTTACAGTGTTACAGTATGTAGTGGTAACTATAGAGATATAACAACAGAGATGTCTAACTTACAGTGTTACAGTATATAGTGGTAACTATAGAGATATAACAACAGAGACATCTAACTTACAGTGTTACAGTATGTAGTGGTAACCATAGATACATAACAACAGAGACATCTAACTTACAGTGTTACAGTATATAGTGTTAACTATAGAGATATAACAACAGAGATGTCTAACTTACAGTGTTACAGTATATAGTGGTAACTATAGAGATATAACAACAGAGACATCTAACTTACAGTGTTACAGTATATAGTGGTAACTATAGAGATATAACAACAGAGACATCTAACTTACAGTGTTACAGTATATAGTGTTAACTATAGAGATATAACAACAGACATGTCTAACTTACAGTGTTACAGTATATAGTGTTAACTATAGATATATAACTACAGAGATGTCTAACGATGTTACCACATATGGTGGTACCTATGTAGATATCAAACTTCTGATGTTACAGCATGTAGTTGTAACTATAGAGATTTAACGATAGAGATGTCTAACTTACGATGCCACAGTATATAGTGGTATCTATATATATATATATAACAACAGAGATATCTAACTTACAATATTACAGTATATAGTGGTAACTATAGAGATATAACTGTGGATACATTTAACTTACTATGTTACTGCATATAGTGGTAACTATAGATATATAACAACAGAGACATCTAACTTACTATGTTACTGCATATAGTGGTAACTATAGATATATAACAACAGAGACATCTAACTTACTATGTTACTGCATATAGTGGTAACTATAGATATATAACAACAGAGACATCTAACTTACTATGTTACTGCATATAGTGGTAACTATAGATATATAACAACAGAGACATCTAACTTACTATGTTACTGCATATAGTGGTAACTATAGAGATATAACTATAGAGATATCTACCTTTTGATGTTACAGTATATAGTGGTAACTATAGAGATATAACTATAAAGACATCTAACATCTGATGTTACAGTATATAGTGGTAACTATAGAGATATAACTATAAAGACATCTAACATCTGATGTAAAAGTATATAGTGGTAACTATAGAGATATAACTAGAGATATCTACCTTATGATGTTACAGTATATAGTGGTAACTATAGAGATATAACTATAAAGACATCTAACATCTGATGTAAAAGTATATAGTGGTAACTATAGAGATATAACTATAAACATATCTATCTTCTGATTGTACAGTATATAGTAGTAACTATAGAGATATAACTATAGAGACGTCTAACTTGTGAGGCCACAGCATGTTGTGGTTACCATACAGATTTAACTATAGACATATCTAACTTCTGATTTTACAGTATATAGTGGTGACTGTAGAGATATAACTATAGACATATCTAACTTCTGATTTTACAGTATAGAGTGGTCCTATAGAGATGTAACTATAGAGACTATGTTACAGTATATAGTGGTGACTATAGAGATATAACTATAGAGAATATCTAACAGTATATAGTGGTGACTGTTGAGATATAACTATAGACATATCTAACTTCTGATTTTACAGTATATAGTGGTACCTATAGAGATATAACTATAGAGACTATCTTACAGTATATAGTGGTGACTATAGAGATATAACTAAAGAGACTAACTTGCGATGTTACAGTCATGGTAACTGTAGAGATATAGCTATAGCTTATTTACAGATTACAGTGGTAAATATAGACATTTAACTATATAAATATCTAACTTACTATGTTACAGTATATAGTGTTAACTATAGATATATAACAACAGAGATGTCTAACTTACAGTGTTACAGTATATAGTGGTAACTATAGATATATAACAACAGAGATGTCTAACTTACAGTGTTACAGTATATAGTGGTAACTATAGATATATAACAACAGAGATGTCTAACTTACAGTGTTACAGTATATAGTGGTAACTATAGATATATAACAACAGAGACGTCTAACTTACAGTGTTACAGTATATAGTGGTAACTATAGATATATAACAACAGAGATGTCTAACTTACAGTGTTACAGTATATAGTGGTAACTATAGATATATAACAACAGAGATGTCTAACTTACAGTGTTACAGTATATAGTGGTAACTATAGATATATAACAACAGAGATGTCTAACTTACAGTGTTACAGTATATAGTGGTAACTATAGATATATAACAACAGAGACATCTAACTTACAGTGTTACAGTATATAGTGGTAACTATAGATATATAACAACAGAGACATCTAACTTACAGTGTTACAGTATATAGTGGCAACTATAGATATATAACAACAGAGATGTCTAACTTACAGTGTTACAGTATATAGTGGTAACTATAGATATATAACAACAGAGACATCTAACTTACAGTGTTACAGTATGTAGTGGTAACCATAGATACATAACAACAGAGACATCTAACTTACAGTGTTACAGTATATAGTGGTAACTATAGAGATATAACAACAGAGACATCTAACTTACAGTGTTACAGTATGTATTGGTAACTATAGAGATATAACAACAGAGATGTCTAACTTACAGTGTTACAGTATATAGTGGTAACTATAGATATATAACAACAGAGACATCTAACTTACAGTGTTACAGTATGTAGTGGTAACCATAGATACATAACAACAGAGACATCTAACTTACAGTGTTACAGTATGTAGTGGTAACCATAGATACATAACAACAGAGACATCTAACTTACAGTGTTACAGTATGTAGTGGTAACTATAGAGATATAACAACAGAGATGTCTAACTTACAGTGTTACAGTATATAGTGGTAACTATAGATATATAACAACAGAGATGTCTAACTTACAGTGTTACAGTATATAGTGTTAACTATAGATATTTAACTACAGAGATGTCTAACGATGTTACCACATATGGTGGTACCTATGTAGATTTGAAACTTCTGATGATACAGCATGTAGTTGTAACTATAGAGATTTAACAATAGAGATATCTAACTTACGATGCCACAGTATATAGTGGTATCTATATATATATAACAACAGATATATCTAACTTACAATATTACAGTATATAGTGGTAACTATAGAGATATAACTATGGATACATTTCACTTCTGATGTTACAGTATATAGTGGTAACTATAGAGATATAACTATAGAGACTAACTTTCAGTATATAGTGGTACCTATAGAGATATAGCTATAGCGACATCTAACTTCTGATTTTACAGTACATAGTGGTAACTATAGAGATATAACTATAGAGACATTTCACTTCTGATGTTAGAGTATATAGTGGTAACTATAGAGATATAACTATAGACATATCTAACTTCTGATTTTACAGTATATAGCGGTACCTATAGAGATATAACTATGGAGACTATCTTCCAGTATATAGTGGTGACTATAGAGATATAACTAAAGAGACTAACTTACAATGTTACAGTCGTGGTAACTGTAGAGATATAGCTATAGCTTACTTACAGTATACAGTGGCAAATATAGAGAATTAACTATAGAAATATCTAACTTACTATGTTTCTGCATATAGTGGTAACTATAGATATATAACAACAGAGACATCTAACTTACAGTGTTACAGTATGTAGTGGTAACTATAGATATATAACAACAGAGACATCTAACTTACAGTGTTACAGTATATAGTGGTAACTATAGAGATATAACTATAAAGACATCTAACATCTGATGTTACAGTATATAGTGGTAACTATAGAGATATAACTACAGAGACGTCTAGCGATGTTACCACATATGGTGGTAACTATGGAGATATCAAACTTCTGATGTTACAGCATGTTGTTGTAACTATAGAGATTTAACTATAGAGACATTTGTCTTATGATGTTACAGTATATAGTGGTAACTATAGAGATATAACTATAAAGACATCTAACATCTGATGTTACAGCATATAGTTGTAATTATAGAGATTTCTAACTTCTGATGTAAAAACATATTGTTGTAACTTTAGAGATATAACTATAGAGATATCTACCTTATGATGTTACAGTATATAGTGGTAACTATAGAGATATAACTATAAAGACATCTAACATATGATGTAACAGTATATAGTGGTAACTATAGAGATATAACTATAGAGACTATCTTACAGTATATTGTGGTAACTATAGAGATATAACTATAGAGATATTTAACTTATGAAGCCGTAGCATGTAATGGTTACTATACAGATTTAACTATAGAGACATCTAACTTCTGATGTTACAGTATATAGTGGTAACTATAGAGATATAACTACAGAGACATCTAACTTACAATGTTACAGTATATAGTGGTAACTATAGAGATATAACTATAGATACATTTAACTTTCGATGTTACAGTCGTGGTAACTGTAGAGATATAGCTATAGCTTACTTACAGTATACAGTGGCCCGTTCCAAGATGGCGTAGCAGTCAGAAGTCTTTGTCCTGTCGTGTCCCATGTATATATCGTTTTACATCCTTTTTCGTCGCATATCCTTTAAAATATTTTGCTAAACCTCAACATCTAAATACTCTCCTGCAACCCGCCTCACCCAATGTGGCGTGGATCTGCTTTTTTCCCCCTAAAGTATTTATATTTACTTCGGATCTGGAATCCCTCAACTGAAGCTAGCCAGCTAATTACCTGCTATCAGTCAGCAAACCATTACCAGCGGTTATCAGCTAACCTTCAGCTCGGAAAGCTCTCGTATGTTCGAACAACGTGACTCTAACCAGAGCATAACGGACCTGTTATTTTTATCCCCGGATTCCTCCCGCAAACTGAACATTTTCATCTGGATCTTCACAACTAGCTAACCGCAATACCGGATGACTACTCCTGGCTAGCGTTTCCATCCCAGAGCAAGCATAAATTAGCTTGAAGCTAGCCCGGCCAGAGCTCCTGTGCTACCACCGAAGTATACTCCTGGCTACAATATCCGGACCCCTTCTACAGCCGGTACGGGAGATGGAACCCCGCAGATCCCCTACGACTGGAATACCTACATAATCTGCCCGAGAACTCCCAACAGGCCCCTCAGGCGCGACGCCCGCTGAAGGCCCATTATGCTAACCAGCTAGGCCTGCTAGCTACCGAGAGCTACTTGGAACCCTACTAATTCCATGATTGGTCTATCGACGTCACCGCACGAAGAGGCAAAAGCAGACTTACCCCCATCGCGACGTCCCCCAAAGGCTAACTTTCTAGCCCCTGCTATCTGCTTGCTTGCTAACCCGGTCAGCTAACTGCCAGCTTGCCGGCCCCGGCCTGCTAACTGCTAGCTTACCTGCCCGGTCTGTAACTGCTAGCCCATGCTAACTGCTTGCTAACCCGGCCTGCTAACTGCTAGCTTGCCCCGGTCTACTAGCTGCTAGCTTGTTTAGGCCCGGCCTACTAACTGTTAGCTTGTTAGCATCGGCCTGCTAACTGTCTGAATCACTGTGTCCCCAGCCAGCCCAACCCCTCGCTGGAGCCATATGTTCACTTGGCTACGCATGCCTCTCTCTAATATCAATATGCCTTGTCCATTACTGTCCTGGTTAGTGAATTCTGTCTTATTTCACTGTAGAGCCTCTAGCCCTGCTCAATATGCCTTAACCAACCATGTTCTTCCACCTCCTACATATGCGATGACATCACCTGGTTTAAACATCTCTTGAGACTATATCTCTCTCTTCATTACTCAATGCCTAGGTTTACCTCCAATGTACTCACATCCTACCTTACCTTTCTCTGTACACTATGCCTTGAATCTATGCTATCGTGCCCAGAAACCTGCTCCTTTTACTCTCTGTTCTGAACGTGCTAGACGGCCAGTTCGTATAGTCTTTAGCCGTACCCTTATCCTACTTCTCCTCTGTTCCTCTGGTAATGTGGAGGTTAATCCAGGTCCTGCAGTGCCTAGCTCCACTCCCACCCCACAGGTGCTCTCATTTGTTGACTTCTGTAAACGTAAAAGCCTTGGTTTCATGCATGTTAACATTAGAAGCCTACTCGCTAAGTTTGTTTTACTCACTGCGTTAGCACACTCTGCCAACCCAGATGTCTTAGCCGTGTCTGAATCCTGGCTTAGGAAAACCACCAAAAACCTTGAAATTTCCATTCCTAACTATAACGTTTTCCGCCAAGATAGAACTGCCAAAGGGGGCGGTGTTGCAATCTACTGCAGAGCTAGCCTGCAGAGTTCTGTATTACTATCTAAGTCTGTACCCAAACAATTTGAGCAATTCACCTTTCCAGAAACAAGTCTCTCACTGTTGCCACTTTCTATAGACCTCCCTCTGCCCCCAGCTGTGCCCTCGATACCATATGTGAATTGATTTCTCCCCATCTATCTTCTGAGCTTGTGCTACTAGGTGACCTAAACTGGGACATGCTTAACACTCCGGCCATCCTACAAACTAAGCTTGATGTCCTCAATCTCACACAAATGATCAATTAACCTACCAGGTTCAACCCCAAATCAGTAAACACGGGCACCCTCATAGATGTCATCCTAACTAACTCGCCCTCCAAATACACCTCTGCTGTTTTCAATCAAGATCTCAGCGATCACTGCCTCATTGCCTGCATCCGTAATGGGTCTGCAACCAAACGACCACCCCTCATCACTGTCAAACGCTCCCTGAAACATTTCTGCGAGCAGGCCTTTCTAATCGACCTGGCCGGGGTATCCTGGAATGGCATTGACCTCATCCCGTCAGTAGATGATGCCTGGCTATTCTTTAAAAGTGCCTTCCTCACCATCTTAAATAAGCATGCCCCTCTCAAAAAATGTAGAACTAGGAATAGATAGATATAGTCCTTGGTTCACTCCAGACCTGTCTGCCCTTGACCAGCTCAAAAACATCCTGTGGCGTTCTGCATTAGCATCGAATAGCCCCCGTGATATGCAACTTTTCAGAGAAGTTAGGAACAAATATACACAGGCAGTTAGAAAAGCTAAGGCAAGCTTTTTCAAACAGAAATTTGCATCCTGTAGTACTAACTCAAAAAAGTTCTGGGACACTGTAAGGTCCATGGAGAATAAGAAAACCTCATCCCAGCTGCCCACTGCTCTGAGGCTAGGAAACACTGTCACCACCGATAAATCCACTATAATTGAGAATTTCAATAAGCATTTCTCTACGGCTGGCCATGCTTTCCACTTGGCTACCCCTACCCCGGTCAACTGCCCGGCACCCTCCACAGCAACCCGTCAAAGCCCCCACCATTTTTCCTTTACCCAAATCCAGATAGCTGATGTTCTAAAAGAGCTGCAAAATCTGGACCCCTACAAATCAGCCGGGCTAGACAATCTGGACCCTCTCTTTCTAAAAATATCTGCCGAAATTGTTGCAACCCATATGATAGCCTGTTCAACGTCTCTGAGATTCCCAAAGATTCAAAGGGGGTGACACTCTAGACCCAAACTGCTACAGAACTATATCTATCCTACCCTATCTTTCTAAGGTCTTCGAAAGCCAAGTTAACAAACAGATTACTGACCATTTTGAATCCCACCATACCTTCTCCGCTATGCAATCTGTTTTCAGAGCTGGTCATGGGTGCACCTCAGCCACGCTCAAGGTTCTAAACGACATCATAACCGCCATCAATAAGAGACATTACTGTACAGCCGTATTCATCGACCTGGCCAAGGCTTTCGACTCTGTCAATCACAACATTCTTATTGGCAGACTCGACAGCCTTGGTTTCTCAAATGATTGCTTTGCCTGGTTTACCAACTACTTCTCTGATAGAGTTCAGTGTGTCAAATCGGAGGGACTGTTGTCCGGTCCTCTGACAGTCTCTATGGGTGTTCCACAGGGTTCAATTCTCGGGCCGACTCTCTTTTCTGTATACATAAATGATGTTGCTCTTGCTGCTGGTGATTCTCTGATCCACCTCTACGCAGACGACACCATTCTGTATTCTTCTGGCCCCTCCTTGGACACTGTGTTAACTAACCTCCAGACGAGCTTCTATGCCATACAACTCTCCTTCCGTGGCCTCCAACTGCTCTTAAATGCAAATAAAACTAAATGCATGCTATTCGATCGATCACTGCCCGCACCTGCCCGCCCGTCCAGCATCACTACTCTGGACGGCTCTGACTTAGAATACGTGGACAACTACAAATACCTGGGTGTCTGGTTAGACTGTAAACTCTCCTTCCAGACTCACATAAACTTCTTGCGCCGAGCCATCCCGGATCCGGTATCGTGACTACAGCCTCAAGCTCATTACCATAACGCAACGTTAACTATTCATGAAAATCGCAAATGAAATGAAATTAATCTATTTGCTCTCAAGCTTAGCCTTTTGTTAACAACACTGTCATCTCAGATTTTCAAAATATGCTTCTCAACCATTGCAAAACAAGCATTTGTGTAACAGTATTGATGGCTAACGTACCATTTTAGCATTAGCATTCAGCATGCAACATTTTCCACAAAAACCATAAAAGCATTCAAATAAAATCATTTACCTTTGAAGAACTTCAGATGTTTTCAATGAGGAGACTCTCAGATAGCAAATGTTCAGTTTTTCCTGAAAGATTATTTGTTTAGGACAAATCGCTCCGTTTTCTGCGTCACGTTTAGCTACGAAAAAAACCCTGTATCCAGGATTGTGTAAATCTATCAGCAAGCTCATTAGCATAACACAACGTTAACTATTCATGAAAATCACAAATGAAATGAAATGAATCTATTTGCTCTCAAGCGTAGCCTTTTGTTAACAACACTGTCATCTCAGATTTTCTAAATATGCTTCTCAACCATTGCAAAACAAGCATTTGTGTAACAGTATTGATGGCTAACGTACCATTTAGCATTAGCATTCAGCATGCAACATTTTCCACAAAAACCATAAAAGCATTCAAATAAAATCATTTACCTTTGAAGAACTTCAGATGTTTTCAATGAGGAGACTCTGTTAGATAGCAAATGTTCCGTTTTTACAAAAAATATTATTTGTGTCGACTAATCGCTCCGTTTTGTTCATCGCGTTTGGGTAAGGAAAAAAATAAAATAATAAGTCATTAAAACGCAAACTTTTTTCCAAATTAACTCCATAATATCGACAGAAACATGGCAAACGATGTTTAGAATCAATCCTCAAGGTGTTTTTCACATATCTATCGACGATAAAATCCATCGTGGCAGTTTACTTTCAATTCTGAAGAAATGGAACGCGCATGGACCTACAGATTACGCACACAGGACACCGGGCGGGACACCAGGTAAATGTAGTCTCTTATGGTCAATCTTCCAATGATATGCCTACAAACACGTCACAATGCTGCAGACACCTCGGGGAATAGACAGAAAGCGCAGGCTCATTCCTGGTGCATTCACAGCCATATAAGGAGACATTGGAACACAGCGCCTTCAGAATCCGGGGCATTTCCTGTATGAAACTTCATCTTGGTTTCGCCTGTTGCATTAGTTCTGGGGCACGCACAGATAATATCTTTGCAGTTTTGGAGACGTCAGAGTTGTGTCTTTCCAAGGCTGTCAATTCCATGCATAGTCGAGCATCTTTTCGTGACAAAATATTGTGCTTAAAACGGGCACGTCTTTTTATCCAATAATGACACAGCGCCCCCATAGGTTCAAGAGGTTAAGCATCTACAATTCATAATTAAATCTAGAATCTGCGTCCTGTATCGCAACAAAGCATCCTTCACTCATGCTGCCAAACATACCCCTAAAACTGACTATCCTACCGATCCTCGACTTCGGTGATGTCATCTATAAAATAGTCTCCAACACTCTACTCAACAAACTGGATGCAGTCTATCACAGTGCCATCCGTTTTGTCACCAAAGCCCCATACACTACCCACCATTGCGACCTGTACGCTCTCGTTGGTTGGCCCTCGCTTCATACTCGTCGCCAAATCCACTGGCTACAGGTTATCTACAAGTCTCTGCTAGGTAAAGCCCCGCCTTATCTCAGCTCAATGGTCACCATAGCAGCACCCAATCGTAGCACGCGCTCCAGCAGATATATCTCGCTGGTCACCCCCAAAGCCAATTCCTCCTTTGGTCGTCTTTCCTTCCAGTTCTCTGCTGCCCATGACTGGAACGAATTGCAAAAATCTTTGAAGCTGGAGACTCACATCTCCCTCACTAGCTTTAAGCACCAGCTGTCAGAGCAGCTTACAGATCACTCCACCTGTAAACAGTCCATCTATCTACCTACCTCATCCCCATACTGGTATTTATTTATTTTGCTCCTTTGCATCCCAGTATCTCTACCTGCACATTCATCTTCTGCCTATCTACCATTCCAGTGTTTAATTGCTATATTGTAATTACTTCGCCACCATGGCCTATTTATTTCCTTAACTTACCTCATTTGCACTCACTGTATATAGACTTTTTGTTTTCTTTTGTTCTACTGTATTATTGACTGTATGTTTTGTTTATTCCATGTGTAACTCTGTGTTGTTGTATTTGTCGAATTGCTACGCTTTACCTTGGCCAGATCTCAGTTGCAAATGAGAACTTGTTCTTAACTAGCCTACATGGTTAAATAAAGGTGAAATAAAAAATAAAAAATAAATAAAAAACAGTATATTGTGGTAACTATAGAAATATAACTATAGAGATATCTAACTTCTGATGTTACAGTATATAATGGTAACTATAGAGATATAACTATAGAGATATCTAACTTCTGATGTTACAGTATATAATGGTAACTATAGAGATATAATCTATGGAGATATCTAACTTCTGATGTTACAGTATATAATGGTAACTATAGAGATATAATCTATGGAGATATCTAACTTCTGATGTTACAGTATATAGTGGTAACTATAGAGATATAACTATAGATACATTTAACTTACGGTGTTACAGTATATTGTGGTAACTATAGAGATATAACTATAGAGACTAACTTTCAGTATATAGTGGTACCTATAGAGATATAGCTATAGCGACATCTAACTTCTGATTTTACAGTAGATAGTGGTAACTATAGAGATATAACTATAGAGACTAACTTTCAGTAGATAGTGGTAACTATAGAGATATAACTATAGAGACTAACTTACAGTATATAGTGGTACCTATAGAGATATAGCTATAGCGACATCTAACTTCTGATTTTACAGTACATAGTGGTAACTATAGAGATATAACTATAGAGACATTTCACTTCTGATGTTACAGTATATAGTGGTAACTAAAGAGATAAATGACTTAAATGTAAATGTAAATATAACTATAGAGACTAACTTACAGTATATAGTGGTAACTATGGAGATTTAACTATAGAGATATCTAACTTCTGATGTTACAGTATATAGTGGTAACTATGGAGTTTTAACTATAGATATATCTAACTTCTGATGTTACAGTATATAATGGTACCTATAGAGGTATAGCTATAGAGACTACCTTACAGTATATAGTGGTAACTATAGAGATATAACTATAGAGACATTTATCTTCTGATGTTACAGTATATAGTGGTAACTATGGATATATAACTATAGAGATATCTAACTTCTGATGTTACAGTATATAGTGGTACCTATAGAGGTATAACTATAGAGATATCTAACTTCTGATGTTACAGTATATAGTGGTACCTAAAGAGGTATAACTATAGAGACTATCTTACAGTATATAGTGGTAACTATAGAGATATAACTATAGAGATATCTAACTTCTGATGTTACAGTATATAGTGGTACCTATAGAGGAATAACTATAGAGACTATCTTACAGTATATAGTGGTAACTAAAGAGATATAACTATAGAGACATCTAACTTACAATGTTACAGCATATAGTGGTATCTATACAGATATAACTATATAGATATAGCTATGGAGATATCTAACTTCTGATGTTAGAGTATATAGTGGTAACTATAGATATATAACTATAGAGATATCTCATTTCTTATGTTACAGCATATGTCATTTTTACATTTTTACTTGTAGGTGTGTTAGGATACTGGTGATACATTACAGGAATTATAACTGCATGATGTTTCACTCTAATTTGCGTCTTTAGTCATGACAAGTCTTTTGGATTAGTTTTTGCTGCTGGAAAATGCAGGTTGGGATGCCTTTTCATGAGAATAGATGTTGTTAGTGGAAGTGATAAGGAATGTGGTGATGGAGAACAATGTATAGATAGATGATGAAATGGAAGATATTATGGTATCATGGACAACCAGTGATGATGGAGGTAGAAGTTTCGGAATTGGCTAATAGGTGTAGATTGGACTATACCTATTTCTCTCTCTCTCCATCTCTCTCTCTTACACACAGACAGAGCTGCAGTGCTATTCTAAGAGAGTTAGCTGCCTCAACCCACGCACCAAATCTGAGAAAGAGAGAGAAAGGGAGAACGAGGGAGATGGGAGAAAGGAGAGAGCGAGAGGAATGAAAGGAGAGAGGGAGAGACTACAGAAAGGTTCAGAATGCCTGTAGAGTATACTGCAGTCACACACACACATACGCACACACACACACACACACACACACACACACACACACACACACACACACACACACACACACACACACACACACACACACACACACACACACTATCTCTCTGACTGACATACATGCTGCCACTTCAACAACAGCATTAACAGTGTTCATTGTGCAGATATCAGATCTTGCAGATGCAAGTGAAAGGACATTCAAACCACTCTCTTCCATCATATTTCATGCTTGTTGTGTCACCCTATCTTGTTATGTTGTTTGGGTTGTGCATTTGTGGGTCTGTCTAACTGTGATGTGCTGTGCGGTGTTATATTGGTAAGTGCTGGGAGAAATGTACTTGATTCTGTGCCACCCACACACCGCCCTCCCACTCACGACCGTCTCTGCGTCTATACCTCTGGCTCTTCCCGCTCCCCACCAACTCTCTCTGCTCATTTAAATCCCGACCCTACATTTATCACCCTGCTCTCTCTCTCTGTTTCACTCTTTCTTTCACTCCCTCTCTCATCTGCTTTTCAGGAGCTGATGCTCCTGCAAAAGGCAGACACACTAACACACAGACACACCTAGCATACCTACATGCACTCACACCGTGAAGGAGTAGCTTTGTATGCATGGATTTATTGTGTATTTATTTATATAGGATCCTAAACTGTCAATGAATTATCACATCCTTCCAGTTAATTGATCTTTATTCATCAGCTCAACCTTTACCTGTTGGTTTGAACGTTAGAATGAGTGACATGCCCCTTTAATTGTGTGAGCTGACTGCGTTCAAGCTTAGTTAATTAGGTGATTGCACTTGCACACACCTGTGGCCTGCTGCCTGAAGCGCTTCAGTTTGTTTAAATGGAGGATGGTGTTCTGTGTGTGAGTGGGACTGCTGGGATGTCTGCAAGTTTTTAATAAAACGACACTATTTATTACGATATCACTATCTCTGTCTCATCAATGTGAGGGCCAGCTGTCTCACACACACATAACAGCACACAAATTCAGGTGCATAGGGCTGGCTGCCCTACACACACACACACACACACACACACACACACACACACACACACACACACACACACACACACACACACACACACACACACACACACACACACAAAACAGCTCACAAATGCAGGTGCATACAGTATGCATGGTGCACACTTCTTGACAAGTTCTATTCCAATTTATAGCTAGAAATTCATAGCAATTCATGAGTGTCTTACAGGGTGTGTTGTCTGTGTGTTGCTGTGGTGTGTGTTAGAATACGAGGGAGGTAGTGTGTGTGAGTGTCGTTGTGTGAGTGTGTGTGTGTGTGTGTGTGGGGGGGGGCTTGATGTCCCCTCTCCTAATCGATTATTTTTGTGTTCCATACAGGATCCACAAATCTGTGAAGACATTCCAGGCCTGATCCCCTTTATCCAAATCTGAAGACGATACAGGAAATCAAGCAGAACTTTCAGGGAATAGAAGAGTTCTTTAAAAAAACTTGGAACAACAGTGAGAACTGCTGGTTGTATTCTCCATTGTTTTTATTCACATGTATTGAAACAAGTAGAGCCATCAGTGATTTCAGCAGCCCCCTGCCTCCCCTATCCATGCCTACATGCTCAGCAACAGATAAGAACTGTTTTGATAATTGTATGTAATTATAATTTGTGTGGGAGACGGAGCTGTCTCTGTCTATTATCACCTGTAACCTCAGACACAATAACTCCATACATTTACATATTTCTCTCCAAAAATGCTTTTCTTTCAGTTTTAGGACCAAATCAGGAATAATCAGAGTTATTGAAGGAATGGCACATGTGAACTACAATGTGCTACTCAGTCCTCAACCATCATAATGAGACACAACTGAATTCAATCTGTAGAGTTACATCTAAACCTCAAGCTCTTTTCCTTGTATATTCTATACTAGACCATACATACTAAGTTTGTACATCTAAAAACAGAGGTACCCATCCAGCCACTAGCTAAAATGAAAACTGCTTTTTCAGCTGTCTATTTGATATAATACGATTTGTCGTAACGTTTTATACTTTCTCCTCATTTGTGGTATTCACTGTCCTCTGTCCTTAATGTAGGGCGCTGGCTCTGTAGCCTTCAGCCCAATCAGAGGAACAGTAAGTGCCTATGCATTTTAGATAAGACCATAAAACATTTAAGTAAATAAGTGGCCAATGCATTATGTAGTTAGTGACCTGTGATGTTTATATGCCTGGAAGCGCAATGTCCTGCTTTACAGTCACACAGTATGTTTACACTCCGCCACAGCCATTCAGTGCCCTGACCCGTCAAGAACCACAACCTCTCCAACTGCCATTCAAATGGTCTGCAACATCTAAAAGCACAGGAACACAAATGATTTAGATTTATTTAGCATGAGAATGATTTAGTACACATCTTTTATTTAGCATAATATTGAAACAGTTAGACATTTATATGTAGAGATTTTTCTACTTTTTCAGAGAATATTAGTTTACAGGTTGAGTCTAAGTGCAAACTGGGAATGTATCCAGCGCCAAAACAACATGATTGAATCATTAACTGTTTACATTTTAGGAACAATGTTTACAGAGGACTGTTGCCCTTAAAACACAGGCCTATGTGTCATTTTGTGACATATTATTTTACAAGTGCCATAACCGAAAGGAAATGTATAAAATTGCCATAACTCATTGAGGAAGCTTACTTCTTGTCTTCAGCTAAACAAAGCACAACGTGTTCAGGAATAGTAAACAGAAGGTAAAAACCCTCTGTTTGACCTTTCATCCAAGGAGATTGCATCTATTTTTGTATTTTTGCATGTGAATGTTATAACCTCAAACTAACTTCACATGATTCATAGCATGGTTTTGTATGGTAGATAGATTCTAGAACTAGGAGAAGAAATAGACGATCTGGGTTTGATCAAGATCATCATTTTCAATTTACCCTTGTTTACTCTGTGAGGCTTATACAGATCTGATTTTACTGTAATGGGATGCAGAATATTATCGCAGAAGATGTTGAAGATAATAGTAACAGAATGAAAGCCATGTAAATACCTCTGTCACCAATGGTTGACACTTACAACTGGTTGACACTCATGACTTCCATCTCTTAAAGCATATCTAGAATTCATTCACGAAGTTCATCAGACATATTCATTACTAAATTGAGATATTTTGAAACTATGAGTACCAAACAACTCATACCTGCTACCTAAATGTTTCAAATAGTGTTTTAGTGGTTTAATTCTGAAAAAAGGACAGCATTGTAACAGCGTTGAGTCGACAACAGAAATTAGAGCTCTTAGTCATGTAAAGATGACGCCCACCACCAATCTCCAAGTCTTCGCCGTCTCCCTCCTCTCTCTCCTTGCTGCCCCACTTACCACAGCTGAGGATAGCTCCCCCTCTCCCACTCCCTCTCCCCTACGTACCGACCCCCGGCCTCACCAGGGGGGCTCCACCGACCCCCCTCAGTCCGCTCACAGCTCTCCCACTCCCTCTCCCCTACGTACCGACCCCCGGCCTCACCAGGGGGCTCCACCGACCCCCTCAGTCCGCTCACAGCTCCCCCTCTCCCACTCCCTCTCCCCTACGTACCGACCCCCGGCCTCACCAGGGGGCTCCACCGACCCCCTCAGTCCGCCCCCAGCCCCCTCTCCTCCTCCTGGCCATCCATGCCAACCTCCGCCCCGCTGCCCTCCGGGGCAGGCCCAAAGCTCCAGAGAAACTTCCAGAATCCCCTGGGGTTCCGGAGACCCCTCCCCGACCCCTGGCCCAGATCATGTTCCCCAAGAACGTGACGTCTGCGGCAGCGGGAGCCCTGGCTCCGCCGTTGGGCACGGCCCAGGTGGCTCCTCCTCCCCGCACACTGGTGGACGTGGATGTGTGCCATGGTTACTATGACGTCATGGGCCAGTTGGACAACACCTTCAACTGCTCCAAGGACAGCTTCATCTACTGCTGTGGCAGCTGCCACTACCGCTTCTGCTGCCCCGACCCCACCCGGCGTTTGGAGCAGAGCAGCTGTACCAACTACGACTCCCCGGATTGGGCCAAGACCCCGCCACCAAACGCCATACTCCTGGATGATGATGAGCCGGAACTGGACCCTCTGCAGCCTCTGAGCCACAACACAGGCTTTGTGATTGGAGGTGTCATTGTGTTTATGGTAGCGGTTGCCGTGGGGATTAAGATAATGTTCAACAAGGTGTCGCAGCAGGCCAACAACGGAGAGATCAACATGCCAAGGTGAGGGGAAGGGTCAATCAGTACCAGACCAGACAGATGAACAGACAGACAGACAGTCACAGACAGATAGACAGATGGACAGTCAGACAGAGAAACACAGATTCTTTAATCATTTCATAATGTCGTTATAACATGTTTATAGCATGTTTCATTCATAAGATCAGACAAGATATGATATCGTTAATGCCGGGGGGAGGACTGTTATTACTCCAGGCAATAAAACACATTTTACACCAGCAAATGACTTATACTTTTACATTTTTGACATTCTCTTTTTGGTTTCTCCTCTCAGAGCGCTGGTGGACATGTTGCGTCACCAGTCCAGTCCAGTGCAGCAGGATGAGAGGAACAACAGCGTGGCTCTGTGTGGTTCAGGGGAGGGACAGGGTACGCTGGGCAGACCTCCCAAAAACCTCTATGCTCCTGGCCTGCCCAGCAAGGACAACAGACGTGAGTGGCCAGGGGAGCATTCAGTTGGAACAAACAGGAAACATGTTTTTTAAATGAAAAAGGGAAATGAGGACAAGCTCTAATAGTACACTTCTGTTTCAAAGTTGTTTCTCCTGTTTTGTGCTGTTGTTGGGCTTTAGGCTTATTTCAAACTGTCTTGTAAGACAGGGGAAGGAGTAAAATGGATTAGATTAGATGAGGTTATTAGTCACATGCACAGTGTTGCAGATGTAATCGCAGGGCTCAGTGAAATACTTATGATCCGAGCTCCAACAGCGCAGGTCAAAAAAAGACAAGTGAATGAGACAGTAGCAATGTAGCAATGATAATGTCTATTGGGGGGAGGGGCAGGGTAAGTATTATTGGGAGGGGGTAGAATATCCATAGGGGGAAACGCAAGGGGAGGGAGTAGGTAGCTCCCTAGTGGCTATTCAGCAGCCTGATGGTTGGTGGTAGAACCTATTGGCCAGTCTGACAGTTTTTGCCATGATACTCCTATACTGCCAGTGTCTGGGCGATGGAAGCAGGGAGAACAGGCCATGATGGCTTGGGTGCCACGAGGTCCCTGATGATCTTCTTGGCCTTCCTGCGACGCCTGGTGTTGTAGGTGTCCTGGAGGGCAGGCAGTGAGCACCTAATGGCTCGTTTGGCTGAGCGTACCACCCTCTGTAGAGCCTTGCAGTCAGCGGCGGTGGAGTTGCCGTACCAGGATGCGATGCAGACCGACAGTAGTCTCTCGATGGTGCTCCTGTAAAACACTGTGAGGGCCCTCGGAGACAGGACAAATGTATTCAGCCTCCTGAGGTAGAAGAGTCGCTGCTGTGCCTTCTTTACTACGGTGTCCCTGTGGTTTGACCATTTCATCTCATCGGAGATGTGTACGTCGAGGAACTTGGAAGTTTTCGAAGAGGGACAGTTATGTGTATTTGAAACACAATGCAATATCCTGGTCGATTCCCACAGGCTCAATAAATGATAAGTGAGTGAGCGTGTAAAGGGGAATTGGCCCAGGTAATGTAAAAGAGGATGGATGCCTTGATCTTAATATGGTTAATAAACCATGGAGCTAGAAATCGCCTGATAACATCCACAATTGAGCACATCATACAGTGTATCCCTCTGCTCTCTCACTCACGTACACACACATCTACATGATGTATACACTGTTGCTCCACAGCTGATGACTGTTTGTTTGTTTTGCAGTGGGGAATATTCAACACAATTTTATCCATTCAGGAACCAGTCCCAATCACACTGCTACCATCGGTAAGTCAACTGGTGGTGTAAATCGTTGGTTCCAGTGACATACTGTAATGTATGCATCTGGTGCCCTTCCATGTTTTACAGTTTTTCACAATAATTTATAAATGTCAATGATACCAACCTGGTTAGATAAAGGTTGTCCAAAAAACAACAATTAAGAAACAAACACACCATAACATAGCTGTCTTTTGACCCCTCAGAACACGCCCGTATGAACAACACCCAGCTGGCGGCAGGAGGCACTCTTCTGTCCAGCAAACACAACAATACTAAAGGGCAGCCCTCCTTCCACCACTCCCTCCACAACCTGGCACAGCTCCCCCCATCCTACGAGAACGCCACCAAGCCAGAGCTCAACAGATACTCCTCGCTCAAACGCCTGGGTGAGTAGTGTACCACGTAGCAACATGGAGATAGACCCCGTTACACAGAAAACAATAGCTCTATGACTTGTTTCACTATTCCTCTTTTGATTCCAGAAAAGAGTGGTCTTGATGAATATTCATCGGGCTACTGCACCACCAAGAGGCGTCCCCACACGGCCCAGCCCGCTCTCCAGTCCTCCAGTCACCACATCCCCTGTGGCGGAGACTACAACACCATGGGTGGGAGGGGCACCCTCCCTCGCCACGCCCCCCGCCCCTGGATTCAACCCACCGGCCTACCCCCCGTCTCCCCCACGGTCAACCCCTACCCCCTGGACCCAACCGAGCAGCACTACAACCTCAACTACGACACCCTGTCCAAGCCTGCCAGGAAGGTCATGTCGCAGGACCAGCTGCTCAACATGGGGGACGTCCCTGGGAACACTGGGACCCTCTCCAGGATGTCCAAGAACCAGCAGCACCAGTATTACAAAGCAATGGCTGCTGCTACTAAGAACTCCAACACCCAGACCCTGACAAGAAAGCCCCAGGATCGACCCCAGGAGCGGCCTCAGTCCAACACCCAGACCCTGACAAGGAAGCCCCAGGATCGACCCCAGGAGCGGCCTCAGTCCAACACCCAGACCCTGACAAGGAAGCCCCAGGATCGACCCCAGGAGCGGCCTCAGTCCAACACGCAGACCCTGACACGGAAGCCCAAGGATCGACCCCAAGAGCGGCCTCAGTCCAACAACCAGACCCTGACGAGGAAGCCCAAGGATTGGCCCCAGGAGCGTCCCCAGGATCGCCTACTCATGTCCCCAGATCACCTGGAGGAGAGCATGGGTAGAGGGGTCGGAGGGATGGGAGTGGGTGTGCAGGATCCATACGCCCATGGAGGCGGGGGAGGCATGGTCCCCACTCTCCCCCGGGGTGGTCTCACCCCTCAGCAGAAAGCCCAGTCCCAGCAGAATGTATGTGCCACTCCCTCCCTGGACCGCCACCACATGATCAAGATGAACTCTCACCCCACCTCGGGGAGGGAGCAGGAGAGAAGCCAGGGCATGACGGGGCATATGAGTGGAGGCATGGGGGGATGGGGTGGTAGCGAGATGCCCGGGGCGGGGGTTGTCATGGGAACAGGGACGCTAGGGGGCCACAGCGCCAAGAGGATGGCTTTCGCTGCCAAGAGGCAGAACACTATCGAGCAGTTACACTTTATACCAGGAGGGGGCGACGGAGGAGCGGGAGGAGGAAGTAGAGGAGGAGGAAGTGGAGGAGGAGGGGGAGGCAGTCAGGGCATCAGGACAGGCAGTAAGAATGAGGTGACAGTGTGAGGGGCACCAGGTAGAAATTGCCATCAACTGCAGATCTAGGATCAGATTATCTCACCCCTAAACCCACCATTAACCATTAGGGGGATGAACAAATATCTGACTCTGTATCAGTGGTTAGGGCAAATTCTACCTACTGTGTGTGGTCTTCATGAAGAGAGTAGACATATGAGAATAGGAAGGGTAGAGAAGGAAATATGGTGAATCAATCTGTACATATAGGGAGATGAAGGACTTGCTTAGAGGTCAAAATGGTAGAGGAACGGAATTATCCTGCCATTTTTATATATGTGATACATCAGCCATATTTCATATCTAATGTGCCATATTGCCATACACTGATTCCATGAATAACTGAAAAAAAAACGTGGGAGAAATTAGATAGCTAGGACTTAGTTAAGAAACTGGTTTGTTCATGCATAACCTCGTGTTTTATATCAAATGTTTAACAGAATAAAGAAACTTTTGAGCCATATTAGAAAGGAGGGACCAAGATAATACATCTAAGTATGAGAGAGAGAAGAGTGGTGTACGGCCAGACTGTGTACTTCAGTGTTACATAGAAAAACAGGTTACACTTGTATCAAAGGATGCTATTTTCCTCATGGAGCATTGAACTGATGATCTTCGTGACCTAATGATGTGGAATGTCGGATTATGTAGGGTATTGAATCCGGGGAGTGGTGTACGAGTGAGCCCGCCTCATTGTGACGCAGGAAAACAGAGCTGTCGATAGTTGCTTCTTGTGTGAATGAGTGAGTGACATTGAGAAAATTGCTTCCATACATTCTTTAGTTGCCCCCAGTAACTGATCTGAGGTCAGTTTTGCATCCCACCACCGCCTAATAGTTATGCTCAGCATTTGGGGAGGTTGAGCTGATCCTAAATCTGTGCCTAAGTGCAACTTCTACCTGGAGCTCCCCTGTGACCCACCTGTCTTCATCAGGACAACCAAATCTGATTGAGCCATGAGTCACTATGTTTGATGAGGAACTTCTGAGTTGATCAGCCTACCAATAGGACGATTAGCTACTGCAACTACAGGGTATTTTCTTTCATAGAGCACAAAAAGTACACTATGATGCAGGTGTTGCACTTCATAATACGACTGACCTTCAAAGCCATGCATTGGGATACAAATAAAATACCACAGAGAAAGCACGTCTGACAATCACCATTTTATTAATCTCACCAGAGGAGAACTGACACAAAGTGTACATGCACAGCCAAAGTGTATGTGTCTAGGGAATTGACTGTAACAAGGCAGTGGACTATAATGCATACTGTAGGATGACTCCAATGATGAAGCAGTCAGATATGAGGGTGAGACTCAGAAGAGACTTGGTTGGCTAGGATGCCCTTCATCAGAAGAGGACCTTGCTTGTTCGTAGTAACACACTCCAACCGTTCTCTATTAGGTAGAAATGTCATAATATCAATAATAATGCTTAATATTAAGGGCTATCCTATCCTACATGTGTGGCTTTGGACCATATAATACAGCATATTAATGCTTTCACTTAATTTGTGGTGTTGATATTGTCACTGACGTGTGAGTACTAATGTCCTGTAGATGCCTGGAGTCAAACTTGTAAAAAAATAATATGAGCAGTTTTTTTCCAGCCCAGCTCAAAGAGGGAAACACTAAGACAGAAACGTTTTTGCACAATCCCCTGATATTTGCACCAGATAAAGACAGACATATTTTGTATCACGTCTTAGTGGTTTACATTCAGCTAAAAAGGACACTCAGTCACTGGTGATGCGCGGGGCTGTGTTTGATAAACTTAAGGGACTTAAGAAAATGAACAGACTTGTATTCGACTAAGAGAGAAGTATAACTGTATATATATATCATCTACAGTATACAAAGTGTCTCATATTGCTTACAAATGGACACAAGAAAAAAATCTGACATAATTCAGGAGATAAAATGACTGACATGTTGATACAGATTTTCTTTTGACAATCTTCCTAAACACAATGGTAACTTACCCAGTAAGCAACATGGCATCTTTTAGATGTCCATGGACGTCGGCATCAGATGGTGTTCACTGGGTAGTCCATGTCAGTTATTGTCATGATTACAACAAGTGTTATTATTAATGATTATTATAATTGTTGTTATAATTAATGGTTATCTTATAGTAATGATGTTGGTGTTATTTTTCTTAGTGAGATTGTAAGTGTTTACATGTTTTTAGATACCTATCTTTCTCATGACATTTTGTTTGTTTTTGTTACATCTGAACACAAAATGGCGATTCAAACTAACACGGTCTAATCTTGATGCATGTCAACTCCATGTCTTGGTAATGCATTGACCATATGCCTGAATACAGGGCTTTATTACAGTATGTTTTGAGACAAAGGCCCAATTACAAACCTCTCCCTAGTCCCTTTCCCTAGATGGAGCCTTCTATCTAGACTATTTGAAAATATTGCATAGGTATTAGCAAAAGTTGTGTTGGTTCCACGTGTTGGGGTGGATTGATTACACTCACCGTTCACAAGGTCAGACAATATTGATAGGGACTAGGGAGGGAAAAGTTCTGGGTCTGGGACCAAATTGAAACACTTGCTAACACCACAGCCTAACCCAATAAAACCCAAAGGGTTAACACATGATGTCACAATGTATGTGTTTACATTAATGTCTTAAACACAGGTAGGTAAAAAGGGTATAACAGTAACTACCTGAATGTTCAGTAACAGTGTCTTTTTTCAGGGAATTAGGACAGCTAACCTAGTTTTAGATTTGTATTCAAGTCACAGAAAGTCTGTAGCAATGTCTGTACTATCGTCACAAGCCATAACCATTGAAACAGTCATTACATACACTTCTGCCATTATTTTGTACATGGTAAACCTTTTTTTTGTGTAAGTATATTGTATTTTGTATAGCTAGTACAATCAGAATATTCTAATGGGTTGTGGCTCTCTTCTATAACACATTAATTTGAGGCTTCAACAAATTATATGTGAGTATTTAGTGGAATGTACAGTGACCACCCAAATGCTTAACATTTAACATATTTCTATATAGCCTATTATGTGGCAACAGGGATATTTTTGATGAGTAATGACAAATAACACATGTAATAGATGGTGAATAAAATAAGACACAAAGAGATGAATGAATAGGTGTATGTTTCGACACCATCATTAATTCATTTAAACATATGTAGAACGAGGAAGGATAAATCTAAAACTAGATTTGTATGAGATTATATAGATTTGTATGGGATGATATTTACAAGTGAACTTCATGACTATTATTCATTTTAATATATAAAGGCCTACTTTTAATTTCTCCAATGCATTTTGATCCCCTTGGATACAGCAGTGATCAAACACTACATTTGTAAAATAAAGTTGGTGGAAAAGGTTGTCAGACTTGTTTCTTTCATCAGGGTCTTACTCAAGTACTGATGAAATTGTATGATATTAGTAGTGATAAACTAGCCATCCTACTCAACTATTCTCATATGAAGTGACTTTACTGACAGGTAAGATCGAATAAATGTTAGACATTCTGTGGGAAGTTGTTCCTAAATCTACAGTAGGCTACAACTAAATCACTAGCTAATATGGCAACCACCCCCCTGGAGAGCGACTGTCCTGCAAGCTTTAATTTCAACACAATTATAACGGTTCCCCAGGACCTTAATTAACTGAATCAGGTATGTTACCACGGGTTTGGAGTAAGAGCCTGCACCAATAGCCTTCAGGAGTTACCCCTGATCCAGGTATACATTACCATTTCAATGAAACCGTACATTTGCATGACAAAGCCTGCACCCCGCACGTGCCAGAATGACAAGCAAGTATGTCCAAACATCTAGGCATTTAAAAAAACTTTTATATGAATGATAATGAAATGCAAGTTAGCAAATACACGGCAGCCATTTTAACACGTCTGGTTGGTGAATGCTATGCCCAGCTGCAGCATGAAGCCAGTTAAAATGGCTTCAACCTCCCGCAGAGTCTGAATCTATTTCTGACGGATTTTTATCACATTATTTGTCATTCGGATACCTATACGGGTGACTACTTGACATAATATACCATAAAAAATCTTTACTAAAAGTAAATAAGAATAATTCAATGCAAAATATCAGTTAGCTATAGATAGCATGCTTGCTATCCAAAACAACTACTGAACCACAGGTTATGCTACCCGGAAATATTTCACGGGCCGGAAAGGACCAATGTTAAGTGAGCACACGTCATTCCCTTTTACCCCCCCAAAATGATAACCGACCGTCCAAAACATTTAAGCCGACAAAAACATCACCAACTCATCATTACCAATGGGGATTGATGCTGTCAAATGGCGAGGAAAAGGTTGCAGACTCAAATACTGAGTATTTAAAAGCGAAAGGGAGCCGAGCATTCACCTAGCTCAGCATCAGTGAACATGGCTATGGCTAACGAGTCGAAAACAGTACGCAGAAATGGAGAGCTAAGCGAATGATAGCTAGATGGTAGGAAGGCGTGACAGGCCGCATCCTGAACTTGTACTTGGATGTGTAGGTAAATAATAAATTTCGTATTTTATTCTGCCAAGAGGCATTCATTGGCTTTTGAATGCATATTTTTTTATGCTTATAGATAGCAAGCCGTGTGTGTTGTGTATTTGTATGGGTTGCATTCGATATCTGCTAGCTAAATAGCAGAATGTTATACCAAAAGCTGTCAGTTTTGCATGTAAGCGCTTCTTTGCAAAACCCCCAATGTTTGTCAAAGCAATGTGCAACCCAAATTTAGTAGTTCCCGTAGCTAGTATTGTGCAATTATGCAATTTATGCAGTGGCTGAATAACAGTTGCTGATTCTGAATTTATGTCCTCCACACAGGATTGGTCATCTACACTACTAATGTGAAAGGCAATCAAAAAGATGCGATTGGGAAATAAAATCCATCTCCCTCCGCTGTCGGGGGAACACATATTTTGACTCATTGACATCTGTCAAAATTCAAAGGTAAGATTTTCCATAACGTGATCAATATTTCGCCGACGTCTTATAAACATGCAATAATAATTCATAATAATTCATGTTTTATTTACAGTTAGGGGGACTTAAAAAATACGACAGTGCTCAGTTCATAAGAAACTATATGCAGTAGTAATACCCTAGTAATAAACAATAAATACATTAGAATAACAGTAGTAATAAAATAGTCATTCAGCCACTATACTTACATTTGGAAAACTATTAATTTTAGTAAGACTGACATTTGAAAAAATATATCATTACTAAGTTTTATTTTATCTAACCTTTATTTTAACAGGTGCGACATATTGAGACCTAGGTCTCTTTTTCAATTGCGCCCTGGATAATACAACATAAATATACACATTGTTAACAAAGGTTCGTGATTGCATTTTCATCATCTACTTTATCCATTTTCAATAATAAAAAAAAATACATTGTTTAAAAAATATCTCTATATATATATATGTGTATAATTATATACTTTTTTTGTTGTGTGAATTTATTTTAAGCTAAAGAAAATGTTATTTTATCCTACACACTTTGGTGTATCATAATGGTACAAATGTTGGTGTATTTACAAATGTAAGCTCTTTAATTTAACAGTTTTTATCAAACAGAAGTATCTGTTTTGACAAATGTAGTCTCTGTTTTTCAGTGAGGAGAAGAAAACATAATCTCTTCCTAGAGAATGAGTGAATAAACTGACGTGGATGAAGGGAAACGATGATATGGATGAAAACACTGTAACTGAAACAGCCAACCAACAGCTGTTGACTGAACTGCTCTCTAATAAAGATTGTTCTGTACCATAAAACACCAAGAGACCAACAAACAACAACAATTGCACACCAAAACAAGGCCTTTTCTCCCCATGAAACTGTACAAAGTCTTTAATAAAATGGCACCAACCCATCAAGATAAAAAGAGAATACGGTATCCACGTTGAAAAGAACTGTGAGAACTGTTCGCGTTTGAGAAAAAATACCCTTTACTCTAAATAACCCCATTCCCCACACACTTGCTCCCTCTCCTGTTGGATGGAGAGTGGGGGCAGTGGACGATCGGGCGGAAGTAGCAGCAGCCGAAGTGCGCGAACAGGGGGGACCGGCAGTGTTATTGGGCGGAGTTCGGGATCGAGCCGAGGCGACTCAGGCAGTTCCAGGTCAAATAGTGGCACTTCAGGATCCCTCGGCCGAAGCTCGTCCGTTGGTGGGAGTGGTGGGATCATTGTCGCTGCTCCTGGTGCTGGAGGTGTGGCTCCTGCACCCCCATGTGCCAGTGAGTGGGAGATGTTCCAATTTGGAAAATACAATTTGGACATAATAGAGATGTTAAGCGGACACCAGGCCCATCAGTTCAAAGGCCTTGGGTTAGAACGACAGCTTCAGCATCAGCAGCAGGTGCAGCTTCACCAGCACCAGCTCCAGCAGCAACAACAACAGCAGGCCGAGACCTCAGGAGCTCTCCTGTCTGGGCTAGGCCTTGGGTCCCTCCAAGGGGCCAGAAGCAACGCCTTTTCCGATTCTGCCTCTATTTTTGCCAAAATGAGCGCCCCTCCTCCCCCTCTACAACAACAACCTTCTTCATCCTCACAAAGCTCAAGATCCAAGTCAAGCAAGATGAGTAGCAGCAGCTCAAGCCATGTGTCAGGCTACCCACAGTTCCTGCGTTCCTTCCACCCGACAGAGGCAGCTCTGGCACAGGAGCAACTGCATTCTGGGGTCGGCCGCTTCGAGCACTTTTCTGGGGGTAGCAGTAGTGGGGGTGCTGGGGGATTGGGAGTTGCCCCCCCTCCACCACCCCCTCTGCATCCAGGCCTCTCTGTCCCCCAAGCATCACCTGGCCCTTCATCCTCTTCCCCCTCCCCTTCCAGTTCAGTGGTAACTAACAATCCCCCAGTAGCAGTACAGTCACCTCTCTGGGACACCAGCTGGTTGGGGCCCAGTCTGATGCACGGAGTCTTCATCAGCAGTTCAGTTGCATGCTAGCTGCTAATCAGTACTTTCTCTCTGGGGTGCCTGCTAACGCTAGCTTAGAGCAGTTTCTGGTTCAACAGGGAACCCACAACCACCTGGGGATAGGTTTAGGTCAGAGTGAGGGATCTAGCTCAGGCCTTGCTCCGCCTCCAGCTCTGCATTCCTCTCATTCGCATTCCCTCTCTACCGCTCAGCCACAGCAACAGCAGCCTCCACAGCAGCAGCAGCTGCCTCCCCATACCCTGTCCCACCCCCATTCGCACTCCCACCCTCACCACCCCCTACACCCAGGCTCCCAGCCCTCTTCCCTGGGTGGTTTTGACTTCCAGGGCATCCCAGTGCTCTCCTCCAACCAGCTGGCCTCTCTGATGCAGCAGGAAGCAGGCCTGCCGCTCCCCCTGCCTCTTCATCTGTCCCTCTCCAAGGATGACGGCAAGGGGGACAGCAGTGGGGGCGGAAGCAGCAGCAGTAGAAGGAAGAAAGCAATGGCTGGCTACCTGCCACAGAGGAAGTCAGATGGCGGCAGTAACAGCAGCAGCGGCCACAGCAGTGGGAACCCCAATGCTAGCAGCAGTGCAGGGGGGCTGGGCCACGACCCCTCCCCAGGGCTGGTTGGGGGTGGGGGCGGAGGGGTTGGCATGTCAGGTTTGGGAGGAGATCCATCCCTCCTTGCCTCTTCATCATCCTCATCTTCGTCATCAGTTGTCTCATCCTCCTCTTCCTCTGGCCCCTCCTCCACTGCAGCATCAGTCCTGGTTACTAATGGTTCTCACCTATCCAAACCTGATAACATGGGCTCCATGCCATCTGCATCTACACAGGCTGACACTGAGCCCCTCTATAACTGTGGTGAGTGTGGAAAAACCTTCACTCACCTCTCCAGCCTTCGCAGGCACCTGCGTATGCATGAGTCTACGGCAGCAGGTACTAGCAATAATGCCAGCATTAACCCAAACCCGACTCATATCCAACCACTAACTGACCCCAGTCTCCCACACTCCACCCAGGAACACTCCACCCAGGATCTGAACTCTCAGTCTAACTCACTGTCCTCCCAACAATCGTCCAACTCAGTCCAGGCCTCATCTTCCTGCCCCAGCCCTGACAAGACCTTCAATTGCTCAGATTGTGGCAAGCACTTCAAGAAAAAGGGGCACCTCCTCCAGCATGGCGTCATCCACTCAGAGGCTCGCCCGTATGGCTGCAGCATCTGCTCCCGGGCTTTCAACCGCCGTGAGTCGCTGACGCGACACGAGAAGATTCACCAGGACAAGCCCTTCCGCTGTCCAGCCTGCGGTCGATGCTTCCGTGAGAGTACCTCTCTACTCAACCATGCTGCCTCTGGCACATGCGGCAAGCCAGGTAGGGCATCAAAACCACAGGGCAGCAGCAAGGAAGGAGCTGTAGGGGAGGGCAGAATGGGAGGAGGGGGCGGAGGAGAAGGTGGAGGAGGTGGGGATTACCAGGGTAGTAGAGGGGTGATTTATGGGAAAACTGAGGAAGATGAAGAGGGTGTGATCATGGGAGGTGAGGGAGGTCAGAAGTCAAGGCTAGGGTGTGATGGTGGTCTGTTTCAGTCAGAGAGGGGAGGGAATGCTAACAGCAGGGACAGGCCAGATGGTAAATACCCCACTGATTACTCTCGGAATCGTTACACAGGCTACCATGACGACCACCGTTCTCAAGGTAACCCGTCTCCGTGTTACTCTGGAGCCTCCCCCTGTGGCAGTGGGATGGTGGGCCCGGCGCTGAGGAAGGCACCATTGGCCCCGACGCTGCACCCCCACCCTCAGAGTCAAACCCAACATCACCACCAACAGCACCTCCCCCTGTCCTCTCTCCTGGATGACTCTGAAGACGACGTCACCAGCTCTGTCAACAACGCCATCTCAGCCATTGCCGCCGCAGCTGCCGCCAACTGTGATATGAACAGTGGGAACAGAGGCGACGATAGGAGGGATATCATCGGAGGGCTGTTGGGGGGGCTGGACTTAGGCCCCTTGGGGTCCCCTTCATCAACATCTGGGATGGATAAGACCTATAGAGGAGCAGGGAACCAGGATGGTATGAGTGGTAATATGAACCACAACCAACAGCAGGGGAATGATCCACAGAACCCTGCTGCCAAACCAAAACGTCCCCGGAAACCCAGAAAGCCCAAAGACCCCAACGCTCCCCCTAAACGCAGGCAGTACACCCCCAGAGCTCCTAGAGAGTCGAGCAACATTCCGCGGCCATATCTGTGCAGTGTTTGCGGCAGGGGGTTTGCACGCCGCGAGACCCTGCGTAGGCACGACCGTGTCCATACTGGGGAGAAGCCCCACCGCTGCAGTACATGTGGGAAGCACTTCAGAGAGGCCTTCCACCTCACCAAGCACCACACCGTTCACTCTGGGGAGAAGAACTACAAGTGCAGCCTGTGTGGGAAAGAGTTTGGCTACTCCCAGAGCCTCAAGAGGCACGGGAAGCTCCATCAGAAAGGGGAGCTGGAAGAGGTCCCCACAACACCAGGAGGGGAGAACCTCAACAACTTCAACACAAACCCGTCATGTGGGATGGGCCAAGACAGGGAACAGAACCAAGGAAACAGCTCCTCCTCCTATTATTCATACCCCCAAGATGTCAAGCCTCAAGGCTCTAACAGCCAGCCCCCGCCCAGGCTCTACACCTGTGCCATATGCTGGAAGTCTTTCCGTCATCACTTCCACCTGACGGCTCATCACCAGACGGTCCATGAGAACGGAGGTGAGAAGCTGTTCAGCTGCGAGGTTTGTGGGAAGGCCTTTGCCTACTCCAACAGCCTCACTCGACACAGGCTGTCGCAGCACGGCCTGGCCCGCACCGGCCCTGACAACGCACAAGGGGACGGCAGTGGGTCAGGGGTAAACAGTGCAGCTGGTGGTGGAGTGAGTGGGACTGCGTCAGAGAGCGAGGCAGCCACCAACGCCCTCCTTCAGATGGCACCTTCCACTGAGGGCCACGGGGGGCAGCAGAGTCACAGTGTTGTCACCCACAGTCATCAACAACAGCCACCTCAGCCCCCAGCTGGCTACTCCCCCCTTTTCTATGATGCTGGTACGGCCCACTCCTCAGCCTCCAGCATCCCTCCCTACTCTCAGCCCCTGCCACCCAACTCCACAATCATGCCCCCTCAGCACCAGCATTCCCCAGCAAGGGTGAAAGGGGAGCACATTTACCCAGCTGGGTCCAGTAGTCACACCCTTCACACTACAGCTCCATTCCAGCCCCTCACGGAGCTGCCATCCGACCACCATCACCACCACCACCACCATTCTTCACATCACCTCCACCGTTCAGAGCCACAGTCCCAGCAACCACACCACAGGAACATCCAATCACACGATGACATGAGGATGCACAAGAAGAAGAGAAAGTCCGACAGGAGGGAGGGAAGGGGGGACATGTGGGGGGAGTCCTCAGGCTTCGTCAGAGACGAGGAGAGGAAAGACCAGAGGAAGAGGTCTGTTTTGCAAAAACAGCTGAGGAAGAAAAAGCTTCTGTTGAAGATTAGACGAGGGGGGGAAGCGGGAGGGGGAGGATATGAGCTGGTCACAACAAGAGGGATGAAGATACAAATCCGGTCATCTCTCAAAGTCCCAGTGAAACGTTTTGCCTGCTCCATCTGTCCCCACGCCATGTTCGCCCGCCAGGCCGGCCTGCTAGCCCACAGGGCAGCTAAACACACCCAGAGAGTCCTGTCCCCCCAGGAGCGTCTGTGCTGTGGTGTGTGTGGGAAGCAGTCTCACAGGCTCCTGGAAGCCTTCATCCACCGGGCGACTCATCGTGCCCGAGGGTCCTTCTCCTGCAGACGCTGCTCTGCTCGCTTCTGGAACGCCCCCCTCCTCCGCAGGCACAAGGTGACCTGCCGACATCGGGCCAAGGGACTTCCACGAGGTGGCGCTATCCGCCTGAAGTTGTCCAAGAGGGCGGGGGAGAGGAAGAGCAGAGAGGAGCAGGGGGAGATGTCGCACTCCCTGCTTACAGAGTACAGATACTGAGCTTGCTGAATTCTAAGGTAGTCGTGTTTAGATTTTCATTGATAGGAAAGGGAGAGGTTATCAGTTTTGGACTATACATAGAAGAAGATGGACTTTAAAAAACAAAAGCCTTTGGGAGGGGGGTGTTTTAAATTGGTCTGGTGTCTGTCTGGACCTCATCAACTCAACTCACTGACTGTTAGAATGACTGTTTTAACAACATGAACTACTGTAGATCAACCAAGGATCACCCGGAATTCTTCCATCCAACTGTATGGGAGGATGTTGAAAGACATGACTGTTTTCATATGATCATTAACCCTTAAGTGCATTGACACTATGCTTGGCTGACACTGTGCAGTTATTAGACATGTTTAGGTGATTTGACCTGCTAATTGAACTCTACCCCCTCAGCCTTACTAGCATCCCTTCTATACCCCTAGCTGTATGATAACTCTGTCTCTGCTGTGTACTTGTTGATGTTCACCTAGAGCCCCTTTGGAGATTTATTTGATGTAAAAAGTGCATTTAGTAGGAGTAGGGAGAGGGTGGGACACAGACTTCTGGTTGGTAGAGAGGCAGTCTGTTTGTCGGTGCATGTGTGTTTTTTGGTCAGTTTGTTGCGGAGGTTGTGAACTCACTATGTGATGATTAATTCAGTACATTCGAAAAGGACGTGTTTTAAGCGTAAGTTAACAAAGTCCTGAAAAATGTCCCCAGTGATTTAATCACGTCTTTAAAAATACATTTGAGAATCTTAATAGATTGAAGTGAATACCACTTCCAGACAAAAAAGTGTATCTTACGAAAAGCCTTGCTAATCATGACTTTATTTAATTTTCATGCCTGTGGAAACAATTGTAGCTTTTATACCAAGATATTGAGATCAAGACAGGATGAACAAAGCTCACTGTAACGTATATTGTGTTAATATCTTATCACTGCTGTGTTTCTGTTTTCACAAAGTACTTTATTTATCTTTTACTGTTCCTTCATAGTAGCAAAAGCAGTTCTGATTACATGTATTAATGTGTGTTAACTCCATCTGTCGACCTGCCAAACCTGGATTCTATCCTGTCCTCTTCTCTTATTCTTTGCTGAGTTGCAATCATGTTCATAACCCTGTCAGGCCTTGTTTTATCTTCTAACGAAAAAGAATAGTTCTAAGTACATTTCTATCACTATATTTACTTATAACAAAGATAGTTGTTGATTATACTTCAGCATTGAATAAAACATAAGTGTTCTCTGCTGTGCTTTTTCTCCATGTATCATGTAAGGCTAATGATGAAGAACGGCATAGTTACTGATAACTAATCATGTGGGTATTGACTCTATAATGAGAAAAATGTTACGAATACCAAAATCAGTACAATAGTTTTGTCCCAGATATAGTTAAATAGCTGTGTGGGCCTGATGGATTTCAGGATGTCATCATGGATATACAAATACATTTCAACTTAGCACAACTATGGTTATTCAACACCACTATGGTTATCCAGCACAACTATGGTTATCCAACACCACTATGGTTATCCAACACAACTATGGTTATCCAACACAACTATGGTTATCCAACACCACTATGGTTATCCAACACAACTATAGTTATCCAACACCACTATGGTATCCAACACAACTATAGTTATCCAACACCACTATGGTATCCAACACAACTATGGTTATCCAACACAACTATGGTTATCCAACACAACTATGGTTATCCAACACCACTATGGTTATCCAACACAACTATAGTTATCCAGCACAACTATGGTTATCCAACACAACTATGGTTATCCAACACAACTATAGTTATCCAACACAACTATGGTTATCCAGCACCACTATGGTTATCCAACACAACTATGGTTATCCAGCACCACTATGGTTATCCAACACCACTATGGTTATCCAACACAACTATGGTTATCCAACACAACTATGGTTATCCAACACCACTATGGTATCCAACACAACTATAGTTATCCAGCACAACTATGGTATCCAACACCACTATGGTTATCCAGCACCACTATGGTTATCCAACACAACTATGGTTATCCAACACCACTATGGTTATCCAACACAACTATAGTTATCCAACACCACTATGGTTATCCAACACCACTATAGTTATCCAACACCACTATGGTTATCCAACACCACTATGGTTATCCAACACCACTATGGTTATCCAACACCACTATGGTTATCCAACACCACTATGGTTATCCAGCACAACTATGGTTATCCAGCACCACTATGGTTATCCAACACAACTATGGTTATCCAACACCACTATAGTTATCCAGCACCACTATGGTTATCCAGCACAACTATGGTTATCCAACACTACTATGGTTATCCAACACTACTATGGTTATCCAGCACCACTATGGTTATCCAACACAACTATGGTTATCCAACACAACTATGGTTATCCAACACAACTATGGTTATCCAGCACAACTATGGTTATCCAACACAACTATGGTTATCCAACACCACTATAGTTATCCAGCACCACTATGGTTATCCAGCACATCTATGGTTATCCAACACCACTATGGTTATCCAACACAACTATGGTTATCCAACACCACTATAGTTATCCAGCACCACTATGGTTATCCAACACAACTATGGTTATCCAACTTATTGGCAGGTCAATCCAATTAATGTTGTATATTCGACCAGAAATGCTTTTTTTTGTTGCTTTGCTTTCCATGACCCCAATTTGAAATGGCCACAACTCACAACCACCCAAAATAAATAAATAATGGACATCTACAGCCTACAGTATTATGTTAAATCCACTAGATGGCATTAGGCAACTCATTTCTGCTCACTGTACTCTGGCCCCTGTGTTTTAGAGTGGCAGTCACATGGATTTTATACCAATAGGGGGTGGATTCAAGAGTCGGAAACGTGCAGTGTCCATGTCTGAGCTGTGTGTGTCAGTGAGTGCTCACGTCTGAGCCGTGCATGTGAGTGACCGCATGTGTACAAATGTGTGTGTGTGTGTGTCAGTGAGTGCTCACGTCTGAGCCGTGCGTGCATGTGAGTGACCGAGTGTGTACAAATGTGTGTGTGTGTGTCAGTGAGTGCTCACGTCTGAGCCGTGCGTGCATGTGAGTGACCGAGTGTGTACAAATGTGTGTGTGTGTGTTTGCAGACTCATGCTTGCATGCGAGTGTGAGATAAATATTTTTGTGTACGACACAGATAGAACATCAACATAAATGCATACATACATAGTCTACATACAGAATTGCAAGGCAGTTATGGCTGCCCTACTGACCTAGTTCTGTTAGTTTGTGTGAATATAGGCTATTGTAATGTAGACTACAGTATTAGAGTTCACCTTAATGAAATATGACAGCTGTGGTCTGTTGTTCTGGTTTGACTTAAGTATTTTTTAGGTGGCAGCAGCACTGTCACACTAACTGCTATAGAGGGATATGCACATTTAGCTTCATTATGCTTATTCCCTCTGTTTCAACACCAAATACTACTAAACATCAATAATTCATTTCTAAATACAAAAAGAAACATGAAATGCTAACTATCATTTTAATTTCTAGATACCATGGTGTGTTCGTGTGTTAGTGCATTCTCCACATGTCATGTAGGCCTACAGCCGAAGAAGCATATTATAGCCTACCTATCAAATCAGAGTCACCTTTGTTCGCTAAGTACATTTAACCTGGTGAGATGGTGCTGCCACAATAACGAGTATACAGACAAAATATATAGCCTACTATAGCTTAAAGCAAAATTGATTATGATTTAAAATAGAAAACCATTTTTAGACCATGTGAATGTAATTTAAGGTCATTGTCAGTCTTTTCTATATTCTAACTACCTCTTCTGTAGGTCTGTTCTAGGCTCTCTCAAACCTTCTCAAATTGTTCTAACAGATGAATGATCATGAATAGGTCAGGCATAAAGGCATGCAAGGTTCGTTTTGCAGTAAACACACATGTATGATAGTTTATCATCAATCAGTGTATCAATTGTTTCCCCATTAATTATACTCATGTTGTTGGCATATGCCTGTTTGTAAAGAAAACAAGTGACTGGTACACACAGTAATATCCTCAGAAGGATGTATATTGTTCCTGGGATCTGTCTAAATATTGTTTTTCCAATGTCCGACTAGCAGTCAAAAAAAGGAAACAATTTCCTGTGGCTCTTTGACTGTGGGTTAAAATACAGTACTGCAGACACCTCGCGCTGTTCTGCTTTGAATCGGTCTCACGCGGCCGTAGCATGGGGGGAATCCGTAGGGCGGGGCGGGTGGCCTAGTTCTTTCCAATAAGCGCTCACTAGGGGAGGAGACATTATTTTCTCCAACCAATCGAAACTAGAGCAACATGCATAAGGGTTGCACCTCCTCGTGACTGGGCCATGTGCGCTATAACAGCTATTCTGCTTTTAGGAAGCAACGTGCTGCTGTGTTCCTTTCGCCTGAAAACCCGGCAGCCACTCACGTTTTCTCTGGATTACAAGCGGACTGGGAAAACTGTAGTCTACACTCAGTTGCTTGCTCATAGAATGGTGCAGGGCCCATTGCCATTATAATTAAATAATCACATTGGCATTTTATTTGGGCAATAATCTGTATGCCTAGATGCACGTTCTATAGAGGATATGTCTCAAGGTCCCCTCAGTTGCTAGTGTCATTTAAAGACGTTAATTCAAAGTCATAATGATAACGGTGGCGGGTGATTGCTAATTGTCCATTTGTTGTCCGTCTGTCCATGAGCATACAAACAACAAGTGCTTGGCGTGCCCCCTCGAGGTGTGGCACGAGGGGGGTTGTGTGTTTGTCATGCATATTGAACAAATAAACCAATCATGCCTTCTCTCGCGCCTTGCCCTATGAGTTGTGACGTCACGTGAACTGCCCGTGTTCGTTCCAGCTGAGAGGACAGCCGTCGCGCAGCCCAAATCCAAGCCGGTGCTTCAGTACGTTGGCTACACAAAGTACGCGGGGGAAAATAATACCCCCCCCCCCGAAAGAACGATAGAGCGACAGGAAAGCTTCAAGAAAAAAGTAATACAGCTTGTCACCCGACAAATAGCGCGCGTACCCAGAGCCTTCTCCGCTTTTCGCTCTTCATTATTTGTTCATTTGGCATTGTGGAGTAGGACATTCTTTTTCCTTGCTTCGAGTTTCATTTTGATCATATTTGAATCGTAATTTTTGGGGGTGTTGATCAACTCAGGATATTTTTCGAAAACAATTTATTGATCTCCAGCTCGGATTTTATTTTGTCCACCTTTGAATTGACCATGGGCACCAGTCATTAGTTTGACGTTTACAACTGGTCTCTATTGGAGAATAACATCTTGATCTGCACCGGGGATTTAAAATAATATAGTGTTGACCATATCTACTGGAATACTGTCTATTATAATGATACAACAGTGGATATAAGAACACTTCATAGCCTAACTAGAGGGAAAGGTAAGAACATGTTTATTGACATTCTAAACAAATCAAAGGGACACGTTTTGCAACTATTGCTTGTTATTATTAGGCTACACTCTGGTATACTGGTATACAAACTTTAATGTTCTCATATCTTGTCGAGATATGCACTCATATATGCGTTTTATATTACTTCAACAAGTTTGTAATGTCATTTCAAATAGACTATTCATTGCACCTGGTTTGTACCCAATTCTAACTATAATAAATGTTAATTCAATATTCTCGTTAATTGGATAGCGGTGATAGTTCTGCCAGTCCTTTCGACTCCGCCTGCGCCCAAGGATCCTAATCAACAACCAGGTCCGGTCAACTATGTCCAGGCAGCTCACCCAGCTCCTGACCCCGGACCTCCCAGCCGGCGCTAGCCCGCAGTTCGGGAATTGCAACCAGTCTGGTGGCTCCATCAGCGGTGGACACCTCAACTCCATGGCTAGTTTGAAATCCCTCCTGCAGCATCCGATGAAGGGAGACCGTGCAATTGTCAAAGACTGCTGCGACGTTAAAGGTGAGAACTTGATTTACATTGTTATCATGCTGTTACCACTGAAGGTTCTACAGTGCAACAATGTTGCTGTTTGCTGCACTTACAACAGACACTACATGCCAATGTTGTTTTTCTGTTATTTAAAAATAAAGGACAGCCGCACACTCTACGAGCTCAGATGCAAAAAAATAATTTACCAACGTTTCGACAGCCAAGCTGTCTTCATCAGGGTACAATCCTATTTCTGTTATTTAGCATATTTTGTAACTGACATTCAATGAAATCATATCTACCAGTCTCTATTGTCTGCCTGACTCAATTGAGTACAGTACAGTGAAGACAGCTGTGCTCACCAGCATAACTTAATATCTGGCCCTGCCATTGTCACACGCACATGACATGACACATGCACCACAGTCAGACTTGTTGTTTGGAAACAACACACATAAGGTATACATACTGGTGTGGTTCTTCAGTACAGAACTCAGCTCTGAAGGATGATTCATGATTGACATTCTGCAACCAACACACACCATAGGATATACATGGTGGTGGAAGTTGTCCTTTAGAACTGATTCATGGTCAGTTTGTATTTTCACTTCTGACAGTACAGGTCAGGACCACAATAGGAAACTTTGTCTCAGAACAGAACTTAAGGGTACTTCGGCTGTCCCCATAGGAGAACCCTTTGAATAACTATTTTTGGTTCAAGGTAGAACCCTTTTGGGTTCAATGTAGAGGGTTCTGCATGGAACCCAAAATGGTTCTACTTGCAACCAAAACGGGTTCTCCTACGGGGACAGCCAAATAACCTTTTTGGAACCCTTGCTTCTAAGAGTGTAGGATCAAATGCTCTTTGGAAAATGTTAATAGAATCCAATCACTCCTATAGTATAGAGCAGTAAACCAGAAAGGAAATTATGGGATAGTAATCATGTTCAAATCATCTATAAGTGACTTTGTTGAGCTTCACAATCAACTTGAGATACTTTTGGATGATTTGGACATGCTAATATCGGTCCCATGACTTGAATAGGATTTGTGCCACAAATGCTAAAACGTTAGCATGTGGAAACAGTGCCAGGGAAAGTACTGTCATACCTTATCCATAGACAGTTTACAGGGTAAGGAAACCAATATGCCATTACGTTATGACATGGTCATTAAGCATAACAAACACTCCAAACACAAAGGTCACTCACTGTCCAATTATGACCCCCAAATGTCCAATAGAATGATGGTGCCATCCCATGTTGCACTCTGCTGTGAGCTGAGCATGATGTTCTCATATGGATTATAATCTCCGCCCCTCCAATCCCCTGGCATAGTTTTAGATTAGCATGCAGATTAAGACCACATCTTTTGGTATAATATCTGACATGCTAAACAGTACCAGCGAGGCCTGTGGTATGGATGCCTATATTACCAAATTCATTTGTCTCACCAAATATAGACATAGACATGCAGACATGTAGTAAAAACCATATTGCTTTTCATCCAACATTCTGATTTGGATTCTTGTGCAGTTTCTTGTATGACCATCTGTTACGGTCTGACTGAAGCATTCAGTGGTGTTTGTGCGCATAGCAGTGCAGCTGATGCATCCAATGGTCACACCATTCCACAGATATCATCTATCTCTCAGTATCTGTAGAGTTGACACATCTATAGGATCATTGTGCCCCTGGACCTCAACAGCTATGAGGCTTGGGCCATAGCACCCTCTTGTCTCATTGAATTAAATGAAATAGGTTTACAAGAACGCCTATAGCTTTGGACATATCCTGTCATATGACCCTAATAAATTCCCCCCCAAAACTAAAAAGCAAAGAGTGTATGTAGATGGAAGAAACCTTGTGAGGAACCAGACTTGAGGGAGTGTATCTAGTGGGATACCATGACACTTTTTATTTTAGATTTTTTTTATAATCCCAAAATCACCTCTGACAGCACCAAGGGTCAAACATTTGATGCGACAACTACAACTCTTGAGAGTTCCAACCCCTGTCCATCGTTTACTAACCAATAACCTCAATTTTGTCTCTCTCCCACCATCCCAGACAAAGACAGAACCATCACAGACATGGATGAGGACTCCTTGGGTGGCGGGAACGGCGGCTGCAACATGCGTAGCGGCAGCAGTGGGGTGAGCAGCAGCAACAGTAACGTCAGCGGAGGAGGAGCTGGAGGATTTAACCAGTCTGCGTTCCTGGGACCCCTCCTGTGGGAGAGGACCCTGCCAGTGGAAGGAGGCCTCTTCCAGCTGCAGTACATGGACCTGGAGGAATTCCTCACAGAGAACGGCATGGGCGGAGTCCACGGCCAGAACAGTTCCAGTACAGCACAGATCCCATCCCAGAGTTCCCAGTCGGCGGTGCCCAATCAGAGTTCCCAGTGCCCCCCCTCATCGCCCCCACCCTGCTCTTCAGCCTCCTCCTCGTCATCCTCATCTTCCCCGTCGCTCATCGGCCTGGAGGTGGCCCAGTCCAACATGCAGGGAGGACTTGACTATGGTGAGTAACCCGAACCGGGTGTCAGAGGAGGGGAGGGCAACATACAGGGATTTCTATGATGATTTTATCCCATGGATACAATACGGAACAGTGTACATCTGTTTATTGTACACATCTTCAGTAGGAACATGGGGAGAGGGGTGGAGATTGAGATGGTTTATGGGGATTCTATGGAAAGGGATTGTAGGGGTGGTGGGTGGTTGGTGAATGTATCGTAGTTTACATGGTATCGACAATGTATTCAGTGGTCCAGTTTGGCCAAATGAAGCAAGGATTATGGTGCCATGTTGTTTTGGCCTTGTGAAGTGGCAACTAGATGAAGGACTAAAATGGAGGATCAGTGACATGGCAGTTACCATGGTGACCCTGTATCAATACAGGGTGGTTATGTCCTTAGAGAGAAGGCTGTAGTAAAGTCTGCACAAAGTCTTCGTGTGATTCAGCTCTTTAAGTTGTCCTCAGTACTCATATTGAACTCCTCTCCTATGGTGACCAAGCATCATTTTCTGTGAAGCCAAATGGAATCCCTTAACGCTGAGTTAACTTGACAGAGAGGGAACAACAAGGAGGGGTTGAGAAAGCAACGACAGGTATTTCCTGTAGGCTACAAACTACCCTGCACACTGAGCTAGGTTTAACATTTAGGCTGCCTGAGAGAAAGAGACATAGGAGACATTTAACAAATGCATCTCACAGCACTGACAAAGGGGTTTGGTTTGGTTGGTTTATGTTCAATTCAGGTCCAACCAGCCATTTACTGAACACTACGGTCTTACTGTACATAGGGAGATCGAGACAGAGATAAGGAGAGGAAGTAGGTGTGTGTAGTGAATGCTTGTGATCGCGTGTCTTTAAATCTCTCCTCTCCTCACCTCACACGCTACAGCAATGTGCACGTGCAGCGTCCCTTCACGTGCAGAGGCTGTGAGCACTGGAGCAGGAGAACGAGAGGAGGGCCAAGCGGAGGACTGGGAGGAGCGGAGAGGCACGAGGGTGGGAGGGAGAGGGAGGGGGAGGGCGGAAGAGGTTCCCATTGCCTGCTGATACTGAAGTTCAAATGGAATGTTTGAATGCAGAAGAGAGAGATTTACAGAGATAGTAATGATTAAGATGTGGTGCTGTACAGTAGATGGGGAATGTCAGTAGCCATTGTATTTAACCCTTCATAAACTGGTTGTTTTTTAGCTGCATTTCAGTTGTATTCCAATGTCACATGTCACAATAATACACTTTAGACAGTTTAGACATGAGTTAAATACGACACTTTCACATTTACAAGACAAATGGGATATTAATGTAAAAGAAGCATTGATGAAGCCAGATTTGATATTGTGGGTTGGATGATGTGTTTGCTACATAGTCGTTACAGTGTAACACAAATTATGAGGCAAGACAGGAGAACGTATTTATAATGATCTGATTTGAGTTTTCATTCAGACACCTGACCATTGACTTAACTCGAGGTGGGTGTAGTGTAGGCTGTGTTCTGATTGTGTTCTCGTAAAGGAGGAATAGGAAGAGGAAAAGGCTGTTTGGAGTCTTTATGATAGGAATGTCAAGGTGTTATGTGCATTAGGCCCTAAAGGGGGTGAGTGAGCTTTAAAGAACTGATTTCAAGGGGTGGGGTGACAGTTGTATAACAGTTTTAGAAACATTTCAAGAAAACTGTCAAAACCAGCCTTATAGGAGTCTGGGCATGTTGATAATAATATTAAACCCGGATTGAAATATATACTCTGACTAAAAGGGTGATATTGAATGTTTATACACAAGAAAACTTGAGAATAGTGCTCTTGCATATGTAAAGTTCCCATTTGAGTTCAATTTCTCCATGATAATTGATTCATATTGAAGTGAAACTCATGCTCACGATACTTGGAAAGACGTTGGTCTGTAGAATTCACACTTGAATGCAGGGAGAAAAACGTTCCTGTTTATTAGTTTCTCAGAGCAGAAAGTAGCTCCCTTCCACCACCTGGTGGACATGGTCTGTAACTGCAGCCTATCAGCTCTACAGCTCTTTTATTTGACAGATTTTGACTTGTAGATACATGCTGTGTGTTATTGCTCTCTGATGGACCTGAGAGGTCAGTGAGTCATAATGTATCTACATGGAATCTCCTGGTTCATATAAAGGTTTAATAAGAAAATAACAACCGATTCTCTCTCTTTCAGGAGGCAGTCAATCGAGCATGAACGACGACTGCGGCTCGCCCGGTTCCTCCGTCTCCTCTTCGTCCTGCACTCCTCTCATGACGCCCACATCCAACGGTCCAGATGTGATGGGTGGCTTTGAACCCGACGCGGCCGACGTGGCTCTGTCCAGTGTGCCCGGCCAGGACGCCTTCGACCCCCGCAGACACCGCTTCAGTGAGGACGAACTCAAACCACAGCCCATGATCAAGAAGGCCCGCAAGATGCTGGTGCCAGCAGACCTCAAGGTTGGTAGTCAGAGAGTAGGTAGAAGTATTAAGAGTTGGTAGAAGTTGTCCCTAACCTCTGGTCCAGGGTCATATCATTTTCTACAAGGTAATGTCAGTAGGTCTGTATCTAACGGTGTCTCCCTCTTTCAGGATGATAAGTACTGGTCCCGGCGGTGTAAGAACAACGAGGCAGCCAAGCGTTCCCGTGACGCGCGGCGCTTGAAGGAAAACCAGATCTCGGTCCGCGCCGCCTTCCTGGAGAGAGAGAACCAGGCACTCAGACAGGAAGTGGCTGACATGAGGAAGGAGCTTGGTCGCTGCCGCAACATTCTCAACAAATATGAGAATCGCCATGGAGACCAGTGAAGAAGAGGAGGAGAAAGAGAAGAAACTGATGGGTGGAATGGGGTGACATGATGATGATAACGATGATGATGATGATGAATGTATGAGACGATGAGAAGGGTGATATAAAGAAGCTCAGGTGTCACATTTTGATGATGTAAGAGTGGACAGGGTTAAAGGTTAGGGACAGAGAGATTACATAATCCGGAGGACTGTTTCCCCTTTAGACGAAAGAAGAGAAGACGTGACTGAGGATTTTGATATCGGAGAATTGTATATTTTTATATTAAGACTAGAGGGGGAGCAAATTTTGGAAATCATTTTTGTATATTTTCTATATGAATGGGAAAGATGTAAGATATAGAGAAATGGAGGGCTATGAGAAAATATCTTTTTAAAGTAAATTGATAAAGGAGATGCTATTTTAGAGGTCTTAGACAGGGATTTTTAGACAGGATTCAGAGTCAGGGACTAGGAGGCAAGGTGGCCATTTTAAACTGTAAAATAGAGAGCAAAATGATTTTAAAATTGTACAGTTCAACATTTCTTTGTGGATTTTACTCAAGCACTTAATTTGTTTTCTTTGTTGTGTTTCTAACTGATGGGGTTTGGGCTGAAATGGTAGGAAAGTGAAAGAGAGAGAGAGCGAGAGAGAAATGGGAGAAACACTATTAACCCAGCACAATCTTCAGCACTTGTCCAGTGTTTGTAAATAACAAGTCCTTCATATTGTTACAACCTTTGCAACCTTTAACAGTTTGGTCTGTTTAGTAGTTGTCTAGATGTCTGGGCTTTGGTGCAACAGCTCTTACATTTGATTATAGCTGCACTATCTCCTCTGTCATATAGAGAATTGTATTATGTGACCCCAAGACTAGCAGGGCATTCAATCACACTACAGCTAATGGATGGGGCGACTGTTAGTTTTTATTATGTATACTATGAACTCATATTGCTGAGCCCTTGGCCATCTCTCTCTCTCGCTCTCTTTCTGTCACTTTTTGTCCTTTTAGATTGCTGTCAGTTCTAACTGATATAGAATATCTTGCCCAAGCTGGGTTGGTAGGATCTTTTAGTTGTTCTGGTTACAGTGGACCGTTTTGATCTTCTCTCTGCATTGTGATGTTTTCTTCCTTCCTATGTTTTTTATATCGAATTGATCCAATCCCAACACGGTTAATGTCGCTTACAACCAATCACGAAAAGGCTACTTTTACCTTTAACCAATCCTAACAACCGGTCTCTGTGGTTCTAGATTGTATACATAATACCACAATGTCTTCACACCCTCCTAAATAGTCCACCAACTACCCAGGAAAAAGCACACTTGTGTTATTGTACTATATTAATGATTTTAGATAGCATTCTTATTATTGGTAGAATATAAATATTGTCTATATTGAATATACCAGTTTGTGTATTTTACATAGGTATATGCTAAGTGTGAATGTTGCAGAGATGAGATGCGTGTATGACTGCGTATATGCAAATGTATTCCAGGAGATGGGGTTTGTGGTAGGGTGTCAAATCAAATGTGACCCTATTCTCGCATATACCCAGGGAATAGGTTATCATTCGAGATTATGCTATTATTACTCTCCCCATCGATCGGAATGGTGTTAAATTCTCAGATTTCTGGGACTAATAAAAAAGCCAAAATTTTAAATGTTGATTTATTAAGGTTGTTGATACTTTCTGTCAGTTTTCCGGCATTTCGGTGTTGTTGAGCATCGTCTTAGTATCCACATAGTGTCATGTTTCACTACCGACTCACTAAACCCAGGGGAGAGAAAGGGCCCAGTCAACCCAGTGATAGTGCTTCTTTTCCTCAACGACCATGTTATATATAACTACCATTACTATTATGATGATTGTTACCCCCCTTTATTGTGCTGTTATATATAATTGAATGATTTTATTTCTTTGGATGAACATGATTTGTTTCGTATTGAAGCATCTTTGAACTCAAGCTATCCTCACAGAGAGACTATTCAGAAATGCATCCCGATTTTTATGTCACTTCCTGCCCTGCACCATGTACATCCTGTTTTGGTCCCTCGAGAGCCGCTGGTTTGTTCATAACCCCTACGGACAGTTTCTATCCGGACTTCTCTGAAACACAGTTCCCAGAGGAAGACGGCCATCTTGGTTTCTCTGTTGATCATGGATTCCACAATCTCGCTGGCTCATCTCATAACTGGAGAACGACAGCGGTAGAATCCCATGCACTTCTGACTGTACACGTCTGTTCAGTTCTCTAGTCGTGTATGGACTATGCACGCTAGCCACAGTTTTCCTCTTGGTTTTCTGCAGCCTATTTTCACCTCAGTGACTGTATGTATGCTCTCCCAACTGGATGTTGTTCCTGATCTCCCTGACGTGGATGATGATAACTCTTATAGTGACTTTTATTGAGCTACAACTACCCATCTGCACCGGTGGTGTCCACTGTTCCAGCCCACTCAGTGCTGGCAATGGGGATGTCGTCGAACTTTCCCGAAAACACAAATAAAAGATTGTTCTTACTTACTGCTTCTCTGTTTTCTTTGTATTTACTCACGTTTTACATTGACATTTTTGTTATTTAGCAGACGCTCTTATTCATCTTAAGATAAACTATATATACAAAAGTATGTGGACATCCATTCAAATTGGTGGATTTGGCTATTTCAGCCACACCCGTTGCAGACAGGTGTATAAAATCGAGCACAACGCCATGCAATCTCCATAGACAAACATTGGCAGTAGAATGGCCGTACTGAGGAGCTCAGTGTCTTTCAACGTGGCACCGTCATAGGATGCCACCTTTCCAATAAGTCAGTTCATCAAATTTCTGCCCTGCTAGAGCTGCCACGGTCAATTGTAAGTGCTGTTACTGTGAAGTGGAAACGTCTAGGAGCAACAACAGCTCAGCCGCAAAGTGGTAGGCCACACAAGCTCACAGAACGGGACTGCCAAGTGATGAAGCATGTAACACGTAAAAATAGTCTGTCCTTGGTTGCAACACACTACCGACTTCCAAACTGCCTCTGGAAAAAATTTCAGCACAACTTCGCCGGGAGCTTCATGAAATGGGTTTCCATGGCCAAGCAGCCGCACACAACCAGTGGAAACGCGTTTTCTGGAGTGATGAATCACGCTTCACCATCTGGGAGTCCGACGGACGAATCTGGGTTTGGATACCAGGAAAATGCTACCTGCCCCAATGCATCGTGCCAATTGTAAAGCTTGGTGGAGGAAAAATGGTCTGGGCTGTTTTTATGGTTTGGGCTTGGCCCCTTAGTTCCAGTGAAAGGAAATCTTAACGCTACAGCATATAATGACATTCTAGACTTCCAACTTTGTGGCAACAGTTTAGGGCAGGCCCTTTCCTGTTTCCGCATGACACTGCCCCTGTGCACAATTTTTGTATTTATTTATTTAACCTTTATTTAACTAGGCAAGTCAGTTAAGAACAAATTCTTATTTACAATGACGGCCTACCCCGGCCAAACCCTCCCCTAGCCCGGACGACTCTGGGCCAATTGTGTGCCGCCCTATGGGACTCCAGATCACGGCCAGTTGTGATACGACCCGGGATCAAACCCGGACCTGTAGTGAAGCCTCTAGCACTGCGATGCAGTGCCTTAGACCTCTGCGCCACTCATGATCCCGCACAAAGTGAGGTCCATGCAGAAATGGTTTGTCGAGATCGGTGTGGAAGAACTTGACTGACCTGCACAGAGCCCTGAGCTCAACCCCATCAAACACAGTTGGGAGGAATTAGAACGTCGACTGTGAGCCAGGCATAATCACCCAACATCAGTGCCTGACCTCACTAATACTCTTGTGGCTGAATGGAAGCAAGTCCCTACAGCAATGTTCCAACGTCTAGTGAAAAGCCTTCCCAGAAGAATGGAGTGTGTTATAGCAGCAAAGGGGGGACCAACTCCATATTAATGTCCATGATTTTAGAATGAGATGTTCTTCGAGCAACTGTCCACATACTTTTGGTCATGTAATGTGGCTAGGTGAGACAACAACACATCACAATCGTATCATGTACATTTTCCCTCAACAAAGTATTTATCAGCAAAGTCACTGGTAGTGGTACTACTCTTTAGCAATAGTTTGATGTCCTCTCTTTATATTTATTTGAGCTATTATTTAAGTATGTGTGTGTGCATGTATATATGTGTGTGTGTGTGTGTGTGTGTGGGTGGTTGTGGTTGTGTTTTTAGGTGGAACTCCATGAACTAGATGCTTGTGGCTTAAAGCAAAGCAACTATTTGATCATTGTTAATGGCATTGTTTGTCATCATATAGTGCTTTGATAGGCTGGTCATGACACACATTAACTCCATCATCCCAGTCACCCTACAGACCCACTCCAATTTGCATACCGCCTCAATAGATATACAGACGATGCAATTTCAGTCATATCTGTTCCGCCCACCAGGGACGTTTCCTTTATGACGTCATTTGTAATCAAGTTATGATTTAATTATGTGTATGTGTAATTCTGTGTGATTAGTTAGGTATTTATTAATAAATAATTAAACTAATTCAACTTGTTAGCCAGTGTTCGTGCAGATAACTAAGAATTTACTGAGACTGAATTAAGATGACGATTAATATTGACTGCTATTGATGTAAAATATTACTAGGTCTTTAAGAGTTTATTCGGAAGATAACAGTTCTATAAATATTATTAGCTCAATCAGGTAATATTAATTATGGAGAAATTATTTTATAGAATAGCATGTCATATCACTTAATCCATCAGAGCCAAAGACATGACACTGCCCTCGTCACCAAACTTGGGTCCCTGGGACTGAACACCTCTCTCTGCAACTGGCTCCTGGAATTCCTGACAGGCCACCCTCAGGGGGTGAGGGTAGGTAACAACACCTCCACCACACTGACCCTCAGGACACGCTGCCAGGACAACAACCTCTCCCTCAACATCAGCAAGACCAAGGAGTTGTTTGTGGACTATAGGAAATAGGGGGGCCACCCATATCAACAGGGCTGTAGTGGACAGGGTCAAGAGCTTCAAGTTCCTCTTTGTCCACATCACTGAGGACTTAACATGCTCCCTTCACACCAGCACAGTTGTGAAGAAGGCACTGCAGTGTCTCTTCTCCCTCAGGAGGCTGAAAGGATTTGGCATGGCCCCTCAGATCACAAGGAACTTTTACAGCTGCACCATCGAGAGCATTCTAACTGGTTGTAGAACCGTCTGGTATGGCAACTGCACCGCCCTCAACCGGAAGGCCCTACAGAGGGTGGTGCAGATGGCCCAACGCGTCACTGGGGGCGAACTCCCAGCCATCCAGGAAGTACACTATCTGTCTGAGAAAATCACCAAAAATGGTATAAGACTCCTGCCACCCGAGACATGGGCTGTTCTCCATGCTCACGTCTGGCAGACGGTACCAGTGCATCAAGGCATGGCCCAGACTCCTGAACAGCTTCTACCCCCTGGCCATAAGACTGTTAAATGGCTAACAACTACACACCTACACTGCTGCTAAAATGATTATTGATGTATTACTACCATTACGCTGCTGTTCATTGGTTATTGATTGCCATTAACATTAGTATTTATCTATTTATCCTGTTACCAGTCACTTTTCAGCCCTGTTTACATGTATATCCTGCTACCAGTCACTTTTCAGCCCTGTTAACATGTATATCCTGCTACCAGTCACTTTCCAGCCCAGTTAACATGTATATCCTGTTACCAGTCACTTTTCAGCCCTGTTTACATGTATATCCTGCTACCAGTCACTTTTCAGCCCTGTTTACATGTATATCCTGCCACCAGTCACTTTTCAGCCCTGTTTACATGTATATCCTGCTACCAGTCACTTTTCAGCCCTGTTTACATGTATATCCTGCTACCAGTCCCTTTTCAGCCCTGTTAACATGTATATCCTGTTACCAGTCACTTTCCAGCCCTGTTAACATGTATATCCTGCTACCAGTCACTTTTCAGCCCTGTTTACATGTATATCCTGCTACCAGTCACTTTTCAGCCCTGTTTACATGTATATCCTGCTACCAGTCACTTTTCAGCCCTGTTAACATGTATATCCTGCTACCAGTCACTTTTCAGCCCTGTTAACATGTATATCCTGCTACCAGTCACTTTTCAGCCCTGTTTACATGTATATCCTGCTACCAGTCACTTTTCAGCCCTGTTTACATGTATATCCTGCCACCAGTCACTTTTCAGCCATGTTTACATGTATATCCTGTTACCAGTCACTTTCAGCCCTGTTTACATGTATATTCTTCCTGTCGCCCCCTGACAGATTGAACTAAAAGTCAATAATGTCATGTGGTGAAACAGCAGTCCCCATGAGACTTCATTTAGTTTCACATAGCTAACTTTCTGTAATCAAGCCAGATAGTCCAAACATGCATGGTTCGGTGCTGGGGTATTGTGCTTTTGGCCAAAGAATACAACAAGAATTCCTAAATGTATCACAATTCACCCTTAAACACATATTGTTTTGGATGGATGTGCTTTGTGGTCACTTGTTACTGTAACGGCAGATTTCCTCCTCTTCATCTGAAGAGGAGGTGTAGCAGGGATCGGACCAAAACGCAGCGTAGTAAGTGTCCATATCGTTTATTATAAAACAAACTTAACACTAAGAACTACAAAACAATAAATGTGAACATGAATGAAAACCAAAACAGTCCTGTGTGGTGACAAACACAGACACGGAAACAAACACCCACAAACCAACAGTGAAACCCAGGCTACCTAAGTATGATTCTCAATCAGAGACAACTAACGACACCTGCCTCTGATTGAGAACCATACTAGGCCGAAACAGAAACCAAACATAGAAATACAAAACATAGACTGCCCACCCCAACTCATGCCCTGACCATACTAAATAAAAACAAAACAAAGGAAATAAAGGTCAGAACGTGACAGTTATAATAATAACAATAATAATAATATGATATAAATACTCATATAATACATATACTAATATAATATAAATACTCATATAATATAAATACTCATACAATACAAATACTAATATAATATAAATACTCATATAATATAAACATTCATATAATATATGATAAGAAGATATGACAATAATGTTTCCATTATTATCAAAATATGTATTTTCTTTAAATATAAAAAAGGATATAGACAGAAGACTATAGTAGTAACTGTAAAATGGTGTAGTTTTTCTTTGATTGTAACACTGTTGAAGTGACTCAATAAAAACAACTGTCCAACAGAGATGACATCAGCAGATGTCTATGGACCTTTATCTGTCATAACTTTCCCCCGAAGTTAGTTCCTCTCCTTGCAGTTGTAACACAGTTTTTGCTCTCCTGCGCCTGACTTCTCTGCCGCCAGTACGCACCCCTTACATTATCATTGTGTGTGTGTGTTTGAGATCTGGCTCAGGTAGTAATAATAGAACCTGTAACTGTTTGATCAGTAGACCCTGTTGATTACAGGTATTGTGTGAGTGGGAGACTGTAATGTCAGCTGCTCTGTTTGACCTCTTGACCCCCTTCTATCAGCTCTATCAACATAAATGGGTGAAAGGTCTCTTCCAATGGAATTTTACCCAGTGTTCTGAACACTCAACGCAAACCAGATGTGTGTTCCCGGGCTGTACCTTATCCCTCCCTCTCTCTCCCCCCTTTTCCCTTTTGTTCCCCTCTCCCCAAAATGTTCTGTTTCCCAGTGTGCCTCCCTCATAACGGCTGAGACCAGGGTCTAGGCTGGAAGGATGGACTCTGTGCTGCTGCTGTCTCTGTGGGCTCTGGCTGGCTCTGTCTCTCTGCAGACTGCAGGTAAGCTAAGCTCAGACCTCCTCTATCTCTCTCTGACACACATTGTCTATGACACTATGTAACCGTATGTGATTCCTAGACAGAGCTTGTCCCACCTAGACTGAGCTGGGCTTTGGTTTGGCCCTTGGATAGATGAGTAAATCAGTTGATTATTTCAGATAATTTAAAACTCTAGAGCTTGCATTTGTTTTTCAATGAGTGTACTGCATATTGAATATTTGTTCCTGTCTTTGTTGTCTTGACATAGGCTGTGGTTTTGGTTGTGTGTTATGGTTGGGACATGCTGATACACTCCTGACTACAAACTTATTGAATGCATTTGCAGTTTTTTTTGGTTGTGTTTTGTACAAAGCAAAACATACTAATCTCTCAGAGGTTAGCAGTCGTTGGGTGGTATGATATTTACTGTATGCCTCTGTAACCTTCTCACTCATCCTTATTCACAAAGAACTCACCATTTTTAGCAATCATGGTCGCATCCACATTAATGTAATAGTGTTCAGAAACCTATTCTATTCTTATTAACAGTAAAAGTTACTCCAAAATGACACAATACATTATTTGGCATTCATTTCTATTATGCTCAACATAATCCAAAACACAACCAAAACAAATGCATCCAACAGGTTTGTAGAGTCATAAGCTTGAAGTAGTCATTGCGTGCTAGGAATATGAGACACAATACTAAACTAAATGTAACACACTGTAAGTGAATTTCCCCCCTTATACAGGAGTAATAAAGGCCCAGTTCACCAATTTTGTATTTCTTTTTTAAATTTATATTTTTCAGTGGGTGCTGCAGCACCCTCAGCACCCCTACTTGTGGCTATGGTAGGGCAGTGTACTGCAGCTGTATGAGAGACAATGCCTGCGTATGTGTGTTTGCACAGTTGTGTGTATGTAGTATGTGTGTCCCCCTGTGTCCACCTGTGTGTACAGTATATGAATATATGTTCTTAATTGGTCACACATGTGCAGCTGTCAGCATGAGAGAACACGAGTTGGGGGACCCCTCTTTCTCTGTTCCAGATGTGCTGTACATTAAGGGCGTGTCCCTCTCTGTGTGTGTGTTTGTGTGTGTGTGTGTGCTGGGCTACAGTCCATGCTGTATTGCGGATATGAATTAATTATGTGTTTTATGTTAAACACGTGGAAGAAAAATACAATGGATTCCTAGGAAGAGATGAAATCACAGAACTAGATGCCCAATTGGAATCAGATTTAGGCCCCTATTCTATCAAACTGTAACCAGGTTTACATTCTGCACTGTAACCTTTGCTTACCTGAGTACATGAATCCCTACAAATGTGCCAGAAGAAAATGGTCCTCTTTGAAAACTTTGGTACCAGGTTTGATAGAAAAAATTCCCCATCTGATTCCAACTTAAACTTCAGTTCACATTTCAACTACGATTTCATGTTCCGTCCTCTCCATTTCACTCACCTGGGCAAGGTCTGATTTGATTCATCTATCTACAGTGCCTCCAGAAAGTATTCATACTCCTGGACTTATTACACTTTTCTAGAAATGTTAACAAATTTATTGAAAATTAAACATTCAAATCACCTTATAGCTGTGTATCTTTCTGGGTAAGTCTCTAAGAGCTTTGCACACCTGGATTGTACAATTTATTTTTATTTAACTAGGCAAGTCAGTTAAGAACAAATTCTTATTTACAATGATGGCCTACCCCGGCCAAACCTGGACAACGCTGCCCAATCACGGCCGGATGTGATGCAGCCTGGATTCAAAACAGGTACTGCAGTGACTCCTCTTGCACTGAGATGTAGTGTCTTAGACCACTGCACCACTCGGGAGCCCAAAATATTTGCACATAATTTGTATTTATTCATCAAGCTCTGTTAAGTTGGTTCATTGCTAAACAGCCATTTTCAATCAGATTTAAGTCAACATTCTAACTATGCCCCTCAGGGACATTCTATGTCATCTTGGTAAGCAACTCCAGTGTATATTTGGCCTTGTATTTTGGGTTATTGTCTTGGTGAAAGGTGAATTTGTATCCTAGTGTCTGTTGGAAAGCAGACTGAAACAGGTTTTCCTCTAGGATTTTGACTGTGCTTAGCTCTATTCCATTTTTTTTAATCCTAAACAACTCGCTAGTCCTTGCCAAAGACAAGTATACCCACAACAAGATGCAGCCACCACCATGCTTGAAAATATGAAGAGTGGTACTAAGTGATGTGTTGTGTTGGATTTATCCCAAACAAAACGCTCTGTATTCAGGAAATAAAGTGAATTCCTTTACCAATTGTTTTGCAGTTTTACTTTAGTGCCTTATTGCAAACAGGATGTATTTTGGGAATATTTTTATTCTGTACATGGCACGTTTCAGGTAAGACCCAGATGCAGACAGTGTTGAAGTAACACAAGTGTATTACTCGGACAGGGGCAGGCAAAACGACAGGTCAAGGGCAGGCAGAGGTCAGTAATCCAGATAGGGTGCAAAAGGCCCAGAACGGTTGGCAGGCTCAGGGTCAGGGCAGGCAGAATGGTCAAAACCAGGAAAAACTAGAAAACAGGAACTAGAACAGACAGGAGCAAGTGTAAAAATGCTGGTAGGTTTCACAAAACAAAACGAACTGGCAACAGATAAACAGAGAACACAGGTATAAAACACTTGGGGGGTGGAGACAAGCACAAAGACAGGTGAAACAGATCAGGGTGTGACAGTACAGGCTTGCTTATTTTCGCTCTGTCATTTAGGTTACTATTATGGAGTAACTACAATGTTGTTGATCCATCCTCAGTTTTCTCCTATCACAGCCATTTAACTCTGTAACTATTTTAAAGTCACCATTGGCCTAATCGTGAAATCCCTGAGCGGTTTCCTTCCTCTCTGGCAACTGAGTTAGGAAGGACGCCTGTATCTTTATAGTGACTGGGTGTATTTGATACACCATCCAACTTGTAATTAATAACTTCACCATGTTCAAAGGGATATTCAGTGTCTGCTTTTTTTTACCCATCTACCAATAGGTTCCCTTCTTTCTGAGGCATTGGAAAACCTCCCTGATATTTTTGGTTGAATCTGTGTTTGAAATTCACTGCTCGACTGAGGGACCTTACAGATAATTGTATGTGTGGGGTACAGAGATGGAGTAGTCATTCCTGGAATGCTTTTCCAACTGAAGGAGTTCCCACATGAGCACTTGTTGACTGCTTTTCCTTCACTCTGCAGTCCAACTCATTCCAAACCATCTCAATTTGGTTGAGGTTGGGGGATTGTAGAGGCCAGGTCATCTGATGCAGCACTCCATCACTCTCTCCCTTATATACCTGGAGGTGTGTTTTGGGTCATTGTCCCGTTGAAAAACAAATGATAGTCCCACTAAGTGCAAACCAGATGGGGTGGCGTATTGCTGCAGAAAGCAGTGGTAGTCATGCTGGTTAAGTGTGCTTTGAATTCTAAATAAATCACAGATAGTGTCTCCAGCAAAGGACCCCCACACCATCACACCTCCTCCTCCATGCTTCATGGTGGGAAATACACATGCAGAGATTATCCGTTCACCTACCCTGCATCTCACAAAAGACATGACATTTGGAACCAAAAATCTCATATTTGGACTCATCAGACCAAAGGACATATTTCCACCGATCTAATGTCCATTGCTTGTGTTTCTTGGCCCAAGAAAGTCTCTTCTTCTTATTGGTGTCCTTTAGTAGAGGTTTCTTTACAGCAATTCGACAATGAAGGCCTGACTCATGCAGTCTCCTCTGAACAGTTGATGTTGAGATGTGTCTGTTACTTGAACTTGAACTTATTTGGGCTGCAATTTCTGATGCTGGTAACTCTAATGAACTTATCCTCTGCAGCAGAGGTAACTCTGGGTCTTCCATTCCTGTGGCGGTCCTCATGAGAGCCAGTTTCATCTTAGCGCTTGATGGTTTTTGCGACTGCACTGGAAGAAACTTTCAAAGTTCTTGACATTTTTCGGATTGACTGACCTTCATGTCTCAAAATAATGATAGACTGTCATTTTTCTTTGCTTATTTGAGCTGTTCTAATAAGGTCTTGGTCTTTTACCAAATTGAGCCATCTTCTGTTTACCCCCTGTCATGACGTTGGCCTCTTTGGGTATAGCAAGCCCCATCCCCCTCTCCCTGCCTCCCCCTTGCCTCCTTCAACTAGGTTGCTGTGGTCAGAGAGACGTCGTAAATTCCTGAGGATCTCCTCATGGACACACAGTATAAGAGGCAGAGTAAATGTTCATAGAGGACAAAGGAATTCCTTCCATCTCACAGAACTTGAGGTACGAACAAATTTCATGTTCCGGAGAAAGTATAAAAGATTGGTGAAGAATCCAGCTACGAACTGGTCCGTTTGTCACAACTTGGGGAAGCTCATGGGAGACGGTGTGGCCACATTACCATAACGCTGTTTATATAATAGCCTCAGATATAAGGTTTACATCTAATTGTTGTATAAGATGAATGAGTAGGTATGATACTGTTTGTATAATTGTATAATACGATTTTGGACTTTTTAACGAAGAAAAATACAATTCCCTTTTGATTTGAACTAAATCAGAGGACCGCTCCTGACCCCAGTTAGGGTCAGGCCTCCTGGGACAGCCCTTTTTCGGCCCTTCCGAATAAAACCCCCACTCGGGTTTTCGATCAGCAGACCGAGCTTACCTCAATTACGAGATGGCTAAAGGTTGCAGACCATGTTTTTCTCCATTAGGGGAGACAAAGGTTGTAGACCATTGCTGAATCTTTTAACCATACCACATGGTTAAACTCTTAGACTATCGATACCGTGTCACGAACCTTGCCGAAGATGGTGCCTCTTCCTGTTCGGGCGGTGCTCGGCGGTCGTCGTAGCCGGCCTATTAGCTGCCATCGTTTCCCTTTCCGTTTGTTTTGGGTTATTGGGTAATTGAGTACACCTGTTTTGTATTAGGGTTTGTTTGTAGGGTATTTAAGGGCACTAGGCCCGCTGGGTATTTGTGCGGGCATGTTCTTGTTACTCTGTGTTTGATGGTGTGAGTTATTCGTGTATTTATTCTCCGGACTATTTTGTCCTGTTGTTTGGACTGGCAACTTATATACGCCCTGTGTGTTGGCGTGACTGTTTTGTTGCGCTGGGGAATAAATTTGAAAGAAAGACTGAACCCTGCTCTCTGCGCCTGATTCCACCCACCACTCCTAGTTGATCGTAACATACCGACAGAATAAGAACAAGTCTTTGATATTAATTACTAGTCTGCAGCTAGGAATTCGGTATCATTGAATGCAAAGAACGACAACCGCCGAAACATCCATTCTATAACGAAACGAATGAATGTCACTTTGAACTATCCACTATAAACACGACAGAGAGAGAGAGGGAGAGAGACGGACAATTCTACAAAAGAAACAAACTTTTCACCAGCGATCAAAACGACACACTGAGTGTAAATATATATATTGATTGCAATTGTTCCCGAATGAGTGAGCGTTCATGTGCAAAGGATTAGCATTTCAATTGTTATAATTATCACTCTGTAGTGACTTAGTCGACCCCACTTCCCCTTTTGTCTAACAAGCCGCCATGCCGGTTTAGCCCACTAGGGCACATTCTCAATTCATGTAACCACATTTACCTTGTTTGTTTGTTTGTTTATGCATTTCTGTGAATTACGTAGTTAGTAATAAATAAATAATTTAAGACAATTGATGTATGGATGACTCATAGTGAAGACTGGGTTTGTGCAGATAACCAACAATTTACGACGTTTGGAATGAGACTAACGTGAGGTAAAGTAAATAATTCATTAATTCGAAGACTAATTGATCAGATAAAATATCTGAAAAGTTATTTTAGGAAATTATAACTTTGTAATCTGAATATTTTTCCTTGGTGCCCCGACTTCCTAGTAATTGCGGTTACATGATTAATCAGTCTAATCGTGTAATACTAATTACAGAGAATCTTTGATAAAAACTATCAGTCTTCAGTTAATGATAGGAAAGACACGACACCCCACTACCTTGTCACAACACATCTGATTGGCTCAAACGCATTAAGAAGGAAATAAATTCCACAAATGAACTTTTAAAACAAGGCTTAATTGAAATGTATTCCAGGTGACTACCTTATCTTATGAAGCTGGTTGAGAGAATGCCAAGAGTGTGTAAAGCTGTCATAAAGGGAAAGGTTGGCTACTTTGAAGAATATATATTTTGATTTGTTAAAAAATACATTTACTACATGATTCCATGTGTTATTTCATAGTGTTGATGTCTTCACTATTATTCTACAATGTAAAAAATAGTAAAAATAAAGAAAAACCCTGGAATGAGTAGGTGTCCAAACTTTTGACTGGTACTGTATATATGGTCTCTCAGTGTTTTTATGAATATTGCTAGCAACAACAGAATAAAGGAATTTTGAATTACATATCAACAGTAGAAAATAGGAGAATATCTTCTATCGAATGATGCCAACTTTATTTCTCAACTCTTAATATAAAGACAATTACACTTATTGGAGCCAATTAAGAAAGTAAGCTTTCTTGACTTGTCTTGGACATACATTTTTCCCAACACAGGGTGGCCGGTTTACCTGGGAGGGGGTCCCTGGGTGGACGGTTTACCTGGGAGTGGGTCCCTGGGTGGACGGTTTACCTGGGAGGGGGTCCCTGGGTGGCCAGTTTACCTGGGAGTGGGTCCCTGGGTGTCCGGTTTACCTGGGAGGGGGTCCCTGGGTGGACGGTTTACCTGGGAGGGGGTCCCTGGGTGGATGGTTTACCTGGGAGTGGGTCCCTGGGTGGACGGTTTACCTGGGAGGGGGTCCCTGGGTGGACGGTTTACCTGGGAGTGGGTCTCTGGGTGGACGATTTACCTGGGAGGGGGTCCCTGGGTGGACGGTTTACCTGGGAGGGGGTCCCTGGGTGGCCGGTTTACCTGGGAGGGGGTCCCAGGGGGGCCGGTTTACCTGGTAGGGGTCCCTGGGCAAGAAAAGGTTGAAGACCTCTGACATAATATAATAATATATGCCATTTAGTAGACACATCTATCCAAAGTGACTTGCAGACATTTGGGTGGTCCCGGATATCAAACCCACCATGCTTACGTTGCATTCACCATCCTCTACCAACTGAGCTAGAGGGCCACATCTCTCCACCTCTGTCTCTCTCCTAGTCCAGGCATCTGATGCGTGTCCAGAGAGGCTGCTGGGTAACGAACGGAGAAGGACGTGTCCAAAACCCTGTACACAGGACAAGGACTGTGGCAACAAGCGCCAGTGTCTGTGTGATGGCCAGTGTGGCCTCAGCTGTGTGGCTCCAGGTACGTGTGTGTGTTCTGGTTTGTCAGTGTGTCCTCAGCTGTGTGGCTCCAGGTACATGTGTGTGTGTGTTCTTTGTTTGTCAGTTGGACCTCAGCTGTGTGGCTCCAGGTACGTGTTTGTGTTCTGGTTTGTCAGTTGGGCTTTAGCTGCGGGGGTTAATTTAAATCATTGCACATGTTCATGTGTGTTCCAAATGAGGAAATGAGGGCATTCAACATGGCTTTACATCATCACCAGTGATGCCCCATCTGGAAGTGCCTTTTCAGTTCATCTGCCCAGAAACACACTAAGCCCATTCTAAACTGTTCTTGATTATCTGATCTTTCCTCGTTAACCTCTCCACTCCTCCATCTCTTCCTCTCTTTCTTCCCCAGGTCGTACTTGTCCCTGGCCCCTGCCCTCAGGGAGCAGCTTTGTTGCTTCCCTCCTCTCTCCCACTCCCTCTTTCTCTGCCCTCCTTGAGGTGCGTTGTGACACAGGCTACATGTTGCCCAATGGCTTGGATGCAGCCATCCGTCGTTGCCAAGGCGACCGACAATGGAGCGGTGATGATCCCAACTGCACAGGTGGGTACAAGAACAGAGAAGAGAGGCAGAATGTTCTGGATGCAATTTAGATAACATCATCTCTGCTCATTAGAAGGACCCACACTTATAGTGTGATATGTTTGTGTGTGTGTGTACTTACAGTGTTATGTGTTTGTGTGTGTGTGTGTGTGTGTGTGTGTGTGTGTGTGTGTGTGTGTGTGTGTGTGTGTGTGTGTGTATGTCCATGTCCAAATCTCACAGAGCTCCTTCTCAGAGACATGCAGTAGGTTGGCTGGGTGTCTTCCTGTGTGTATTCTGTACATTTGTGTATTCGAGCTGTGCTCCATCGTGCTTATTGAGAGGCAGTGGGCGGTAGATCACTGTCAGAGTGTCAAATAGCTGTGTGTATGTGTGTGAGTTTAAGAGAGACAGAGAGACAGAGAGTGGGGGGAGAGAGGGAGAGAGAGAGAGAGAGAGAGAAGGGAGAGGGAGAGACAGAGAGAGAGAGAGGGGAGAGAGAGGGGGGTGAGGGGGAGAGAGAGAGAGAGAGAGAGAGAGAGAGAGAGAGAGAGAGAGGAGGGGGAGAGAGGGAGTGGGGGCGAGAGAAAGGAAGAGATTTTGTGTATACATTGAATGTGTGTGGGAGGTGGATCACAGATAGTGTCAAAGAGCTGTTTGTGTGTGTGTGTGTGTGTGTGTGTGTGTGGGCGACGGATCACAGTCAGAGAGCTCTCTTGCTCATGCAGCTCTGGGCCATGCTGTTCCCTCTTCTCCTCTCCTCTCTCCTCTATCATCCTTCTTTATCATCATTCTTCCTCTCATCCTCTTCTCCTCTCATCCTTTTCCATCTGAGAGGCCCCTGATAAGGTCTCTCCCCTCAGAGAGAGCCAAGGACAAGTAAGCAGCTCTGGGCTATTTAGTGTGTTTGTTTGGTGAAGCAGAACTGGGCTGTAGAGAGAGGTGTGCAGTGTGTGTGTGCGTGTGCGTGTGCGTGTGCGTGTGCGTGTGCGTGTGCGTGTGTGTGTGTGTGTGTGTGTGTGTGTGTGTGTGTGTGTGTGTGCGTGTGCGTGTGCGTGCGTGCGTGCGTGCGTGCGTGTGTGTGTGTGTGTGCGTGTGCACATATGTGGTGGACTTGACTGGGAAAGAGGTGCACAGCTTTGACCACCTGGTCATCTATGGACATCTCTCTGCTTTCACTACCACTCCTTTAAGACAGAGCTACCTGTCAGCCAACAGTAGTTTCACACTGGGCCCTGGCTGTGTGGGAGGCAGGCAGGGAGGGAGGGAGGCTGGAGAGCACACAGAGAGAGGAGGGCCACAGTTAGAACACTGAACCAACCCAGCTCCAGGCACTCACACTCACTCCCCATACAGCCACACACTCAACTCACTCACCCTGCCCATACAGAATTTATATAGCTACGTATAGGATTAGATATATTTCAAAAACACTCAGTGAACTGACCCCTTTTGATGTTGTTCATGTGTGTCTATGGGAGAGTTTTACACAGAAGAGAGCCTCTCTCTACCTGCTGTCGTTACTCTGCATATCACAATACCCATCGAACATCCCTCCCTATAAATCTGAGGTCACTTCAACTCCCCTACAAAGAGCCTCTCTTGATATTTATATTTCCACGAACGAGAGGCTCTCATACTTCCAGGAATAAGCCATCCATGTGGTTACACAACTAATGCAGCATCTCTCTCTTTCTATATTTCTCAGTCTCTCTCTCGCTCTCTCTCTCTCTCTCTGCCACTCTCTCTCTCTCTCTCTCTCTCTCTCTCTCTCTCTCTCTCTCTCTCTCAATCTCTCTCAATCTCTCTCTCTCTCTCTCTCTGCCACTATCTCTCTCTCTCTGTCAATCTCTCTCACTGCCACTCTGTCACACTCTCGCTCTCTCTCTGTCACTCTCTGTCACTCTGTCATTCTCTCTCTCTCTCTCTCTCTCTCTCTCTCAATCTCTCTCTCTCTCCCTCTCTCTCTGCAGCAGTATGCATGCTTATCAGCTAGGTATCATAATCTATTTTCAGATTCCTGTTTTCACAAAGGATATTCAGTTTCCTGACTCATAGCTACGACACCTATAACATACAAACGTTAAAGGGACATGTCAGGTGTTGACCGCTATGTATGCTGAAGAGGAGTCCCCCCATTCCACTTCTAGTGCATTCAGAAAGTATTCAGACTCCTTGACTTTTTACACATTTTGTTAGGTTACAGCCTGATTCTAAAATGGATTAAATTGTTTTTTCTTCTTCATTGGTCTAAACACAATACCCCATAATGACAAAGCAAAAACTGTTTTTTATTATTAAAAATTTATAAAATAAAAAAAATGAAATATGACATTTTATGTAAGTATTCAGACACTTTACTCAGTACTTTGTTGAAGCACGATTACAGCCTCAAGTCTTCATGGGTATGACGCAACAAGCTGGGACACCTGTATTTGGGGAGTTTCTCCCATTCTTCTCTGTAGATCCTCTCAAGCTCTGTCAGGTTGGATGGGGAGTGTTGCTGCACAGCTATTTTCAGGTCTCTCCAGAGATGTTTGATTGGGTTAAATTCCGGGCTCTGGCTGGGCCACTCAAGGACATTCCGTCACTTGTCCCGAAGCCACTCCTGCGTTGTCTTGGCTGTGTGCTTACGGTTGTTGTCCTGTTAGAAGGTGAACCTTCGCCCCAGTCTGAGGTCCTGAGAGCTCCAGAGCAGGTTTTCATCAAGGATCTCGCTGTACTTTGCTCCGTTCATCTTTCCCTCGATCCTGACTAGTCTCTCAGTCCCTGCCGCTGAAACACATCCCCATAGCATGATGCTGCCACATTCATGCTTCACCGTAGGGTTGGTGCCAGGTTTCCTCCAGATGTGATGCTTGGCATTCAGGCCAAAGAGTTCAATCTTGGTTTCATCAGACCAGAAAATCTTGTTTCTCATGGCCGTAGAGTATTTAGGTGCCTTTTGGCAAACTCCAAGCGGGCTGTCATGTGCATTTTACTGAGGAGTGGCTCCTGTCTGGCCACTCTATCATAAATGCCTGATTGGTGGAATGCTGCAGAGATGGTTGTCCTTCTGGAAGGTCCTCCCATCTCCACAGAGGAACTCTGGAGCTCTGTTAGTGTGACCCTCTGGTTCTTGGTCACCTCCCTGACCATGGCCCTTCTTCCCCCCATTGTTCAGTTTGGCTAGGCGGCCAGCTCTAGGAAGAGTTTTGGTGGTTCCAAACTTCTTCCACCACTGGGTTCTTGAGGACCTTCAATGCTAAATAAATGTTTTGGTACCCTTCCCCAGATCTGTGCCTCGACACAATCCTGTCTCTGAGCTCTAAGGACAATTCCTTTGACCTTATGGCTTGGTTTTTGCTCTGACATGCACTGTCAACTGTGGGACCTTATATAGACAGTTGTGTGCCTTTCCAAATCATGTCTAATCAATTTAATTTACCACAGGTGGCCTCCAATCAAGTTGTAGAAACATCACAAGGATGATCAATGGAAACAGGATGCACCTGAGCTAAATTTCGAGTCTCATAGCAAATGATTTGAATACTTATGTAAATAAGGTATTTCTGTTTTTTATTTGTAATAAAATAGCTAAAATGTCTAAAAACCGGTTTTCAATTTTTCATTATGGGGTATTGTGTGTAGATTGATGTGTATTTTTTTTAAATACATTTTTAAATAAAACTAACGTAACAAAATGTAGAGAAAGTCAAGGCATCTGAGTACTTTCCGAATGCACTCCAGCTGTTACCTTTCTCTCAATCCCGTTATTCACATTAGCTAAACACGGCTCTGTGTGTGTGTCTGTCTGTGTGTATTTGCGTGTTGTGTTCCTGTATTTTCTATGAACCCTATTATGCACATTAGTTACATGCTGATATGTGTGTCTTTCAACAATGTGTGTGTGTTTCTGTGTGTGTAGGCTATGAATGGTATTATGCTCAACAGCACATAGGCACCACCAGTGGATGACATACAGGGCCTTCAGAAAGTTTTCACACCCCTTGTCTTTTTCCACATTTTGTTGTGTTACAAAGCGCGATTAAAATAGATTTCATTGATTTTTTTTGTCAACAATCTACACAAAATATTCTGTAATGTCTCAGTGGAAGAAACATGTTTTTAATTTTTTTTAAATTAAAAATAATATTTTGTTTAGAGAAGTATATTCAACCCACATGTTAGATCACCTTTGGCAGCGATTATAGCTGTGAGCCTTTCTGGACGAGTCTAATGTCACGATCTTCCTCCTCTTCATCTGAAGAGGAGAGGCGAGAAGGATCAGAGGACCAAAATGCGGCGTGGTATGTGTTCATAGTGAATATTTAATTAAAGAAAGTACTGAACACTGCATACAAAAACAATAAACCAATAAAGACTGTGAAGCTACAAATGAGACCTGTGCTGACACAAGCCACTAGCATAGACAATCACCCACAAACAAACAGTGCAACCCAGGCTACCTAAGTATGATTCTCAATCAGAGACAACTAATGACACCTGCCTCTGATTGAGAACCATACTAGGCCGAAACATAGAAATCCCCAAATCATAGAAAATCAAACATAGACTGCCCACCCCAACTCACGCCCTGACCATACTAAATAATGAATACAAAACAAAGGAAATAAAGGTCAGAACGTGACATCTAAGAGCTTAGCAAACCTTGATTGTACAATATTTGCCCATTGTTCTTTTTTAAAATTCTTCAAGCATTGTCAAGTTCATTGTTGATCATTGCTAGACATTTTCAAGACAATTTAAGTCAAAACTGTAACTAGGCCACTTAGTAACATTCAATGTCGTCTTGGTAAGTAACTCCAATGTCCTTGCATTTTAGTTTATTGTCCTGCTGAAAGGGGATTTGTCTCCCAGTATCTGTTGGAAAGCAGACTGAAACAGGTTCTCTTTTTACGTTGCCTGTGTAACGGCTGTTGGAAGGAGAGGACCCAGGTGCAGCGTGGTACGTGTTCATACTTTTATTTGAACTGAACACTGAAATAACAAAAATAACAAAGAGAACGAACAAAACCGACACAGTTCTGTCTGGTGCAGACACAAAAACAGAAAACAACTACCTTACAAAACACAGGTGAGAAAAGGCTACCTAAGTATGGTTCTCAATCAGAGACAACGATAGACAGCTGCCTCTGATTGAGAACCACACCCGGCAAAACACACAGAAATAGAAAACATAGAACACAAAACATAGAATGCCCACCCCAACTCACGCCGTGAAACCAAAATAGAGATAAAAAGGATCTCTAAGGTCAGGGCGGGACAGCCTGTGCTTAGCTCTATTCATTTTCTTTATATTCAAAAAGACCTCCCTAGTCTTTGCCGATGACAAGTATACCCACAACATGATGCAGCCACCACTATGCTTGAAAATAGGAAGACTGGTGCTCAGTGATGTGTTGTGCTGGATTTTCCCCAAACATATAATACAGCATTAATTCAGTGCCTTATTGCAAACAGGGTGCATGTTTGGAATATTTTAATTCTGTACAGACTTCCTTTGTTTCATTCCGTCATTTAGATTAGTATTGTGGAGTAACTGCAATGTTGTTGATCCATCCTCAGTTTTCTCCTATCACAGCCATTAAACTATAACAGTATCATGACAAAAGGCGAGACCCAGATGCAGACAAAGGAGGCAGATAGTTGGAGTTTTACAATGTTTAATAATACAAAAGGAGTAGGCAAGAGAATGGTCGTGGACAGGCAAAAGGTCAAAACCAGATCAGAGTCCAGGAGGTACAGAGTGGCAGACAGGCTCGTAGTCAAGGCAGGCAGAATGGTCAGGCAGGCGGGTACAGAGTACAGAACAGGCAAGGGTCAAAACCAGAATAGCAAAGGCAGGAGTACGGGAGTACAGGAGTACGGGAAAACCGCTGGTTGACTTGGAACATACAAGACGAACTGGCACAGAGACACAGGGATAAATACACTAGGGAAAACAAGCAACACCTGGAGGGGGTGGAGATAAGAATGAGGACAGGTGAAGCTGTTCAGGGTGTGACAAACTGTTTTAAAGTCACCATTGGCCTCATGTTGACATCCCTGATCGGTTTCCTTCCTCTCTGGCAACTGAGGAAGGACGCCTGTATCTTTGTAGTGACTGATTGTATTTATACACCATCCGAAGTGTAATTAATAACTTCACCATGCTCAAAGGGATATTCAATATCTGCTTTCGTTTTTACCCATCCCTTTGCAAGGCATTGGAAAACCTCAATGGTTTTTGTGGTTGAATCTGTGTTTGAAATTCACTGCTCGACTGAGGGACCTTACAGATAATTGTATGTGTGGGGTACAGAGACGAGGTATTCATTCAAAAATCCTGTTCATAAAAACCATTATTCCACACAGAGTTATTCCATGCAATTTATTATGTGACTTGTTAAGCAAATGTTTACTCCTGAACTTATTTAGGCTTGCTATAACAAAGGGGTTGAATTTTCACGCCCTGACCTTAGAGACCCTTTTTTTCTCTATGTTTGTTAGGTCAGGGTGTGACTTGGGCGGGAAGTCTATGCTTTCTATTTCTTTGTTTTGGCCGGGTATGATTCTCAATCAGGGACAGCTGTCTATCGTTGTCTCTGATTGGGAATCATACTTAGGCAGTCCTTTTTCCCTCTTTCATTTGTGGGATCTTGTTTTTGCATAGTTGCTGTGGAGCCTGCAGAACTTTACGGTCGTTTGTAGTTTGTTGTTTTTTGGTGTCATTTGACAATAAAGTAAAATGTATGCCTACCACGCTGCACCTTGGTCTCCTTCTAACAACGGACGTTACATGAATACTTATTGACTTAAGACCTTTCAGCTTTTAATTTTTCATTAGCAGCTAACCGATCGCTGCAGCTGTACATAGTCTATCGGTAAATAGCCCACCCATTTTTACCTACCTCATCCCCATACTGTTTTTATTTATTTACTTTTCTGCTCTTTTGCACACAAATATCTCTACCTGTACATGACCATCTGATCATTTATCACTCCAGTGTTAATCTGCAAAATTGTAATTATTCGCCTACCTCCTCATGCCTTTTGCACACAATGTATATAGAGTCTCTTTTTTTCTACTGTGTTATTGACTTTGTTTACTCCATGTGTAACTCTGTGTTGTCTGTTCACACTGCTATTCTTTATCTTGGCCAGGTCGCAGTTGCAAATGAGAACTTGTTCTCAACTAGCCTACCTGGTTAAATAAAGGTGAAAAAAATAATTAAAAAATAATAATAATTAGCAAAAATGTATAAAAACATAATTCCACATTATGGGAAATTGTGGGTAGATCAATGACACAAAATCTAAATTTAATCAATTTTAAATTCAGGCCTTAACACAACAAATGTGGAAAAAGTCAAGAGGTGTGAATACTTTCTGAAGGCACTGCAAAATATAATCAGCACCCTGTGTGTGTGTGTGTGTGAACCAGAACAGAATGTACAAATGTGTTTTGTTACAGATGTGCTTCTCACTCTCCCCTTCCCTCCCCCTCTCCCTTCTCCCCCTCTCTGTTCCTCTCTCCTCCCTCCCTCTTCCACCCTTCTCTTGCCTCCTCCCTCCCTCATGTACATCTACGTCTGCCCCATCTGTAGCCCCCACCTCCCCCCAGGTCTCATGTCCTTTACCTGAGGAGTTGACCAACACCTTCAGCATCGATGGATCCACAGTCGCTGGAACAACCATCCGCTACACCTGTCTGTCTGGGTGAGAGAGGGAGGGAGGGAGGGAGAGAGAGAGAGAGAGAGGGGTGGAGAGAGGGTGAGAGAGGGAGGGAGGGTGAGAGAGAGAGGATGCAAGCTAGAGAGGTTGGAAGAGGCAGGGTGGGAGAGCAAGAGGCAAGATGAGAGGTTTGAGACAGAGAGAGAGAGAGAGAGAGAGAGAGAGAGAGAGATGAAAGACAGATTGCAGACAAATGAGAGAGCTAGATGGGTGGTACAGATGAGAGAGAGAGAGAGAGAGAGAGAGAGGGAGAGGGAGAGGATGCAAGCTAGATAGTTTGGAAGAGGCAGGGTGGTTGAGCGAGAGGCAGGATGAGAGGTTTGAGACAGAGAGAGAGCGATGAAAGACAGATGGCAGACAAAGGAGAGAGAGAGAGAGATGGGTGGTAAGGGGTGGAAGTGGAGGAACTTCATCATGTAGAGACTGGGCTATCTACAATACTGTTGTTAACTAGGCTATTAATATGCTTTTTACTGACTCACATCTAATAATGTATCACATCCCAATGCATATGTCAATTGGAATCATGTATTGTATGCAAAATACACACTTTCTGAAACAGAGCCAACGGAGAGGTGAACATTTAACCCCTGCTACACCGCTTAGTGTATTACCAGTCAATTAGTCATATAACCACCCCCCTCTCTCTGTCTCTCCCCCTCTCTCTCATTATCTCCCCCCATTCTCTCTCCAGGGAGCTGGTGGGAAACAGTGAGAATCTCTGTAATATTGATCAGACCTGGCAGTACCCTCACCCCATCTGTCAAAGTACGTGTGTGTGTTTTATAATATATAGTGTTTGATAGAGAGAGAGCAAGCAGAGGGAGAGCATCAGAGCCATGGAATTTGATGGTTGGCGTGTGGGTGGCTGGCGCCTTTTGAGTGTGGTTGTGTGTTTGTGTGTGTGTATTTTGCGGAGGAGGTTATTGTACTCTGCACATGAAATCGTTCTACTTTGTGTGTGTGTGTCTTTTTATGTGTGTGAGAGAGACTGAAATGTCGGTTGTTATGTTTCATAGTGCTTTACTGCCATCTTTTGGCCTAAACAGAGAATAACATCTCTTGCCAATTTATTCAGCATTGTTCTTGTATCCTGGTCTGATCCTCGGGACTCACAGGGTGTGCAGGCTTGAAGAACAAGTAAATGTGTATATACAGTGACCCTCTCTCTCCTGTTCCAGGGGTGTGGTGTCCACCCCCCCAGGAGGTGAACCAGGGGTACCTGGTGGCGGTACAGAGGACTGAGTACGATGTGGGCGATGCCATCTATTACCTCTGTAAGAAGAACCACCTGCTGGATGGACCCAACCGGGTCACCTGCCAGCCCAACGGCACCTGGAGCACAGTGCCCTACTGCAGAGGTGAGTCCTAACTGATACACCCAGGGTCCACTGTGTGTGTGTGTGTGTGTGAGTGAGAGACAGAGAGAGTGTAGGTAGAATATTGACCTTTCTTCTTTATTTGTTCTTCATCCTGTACTTCCTGCTCTTAGCGCGCTGTCCAATCCCAGCGGAGCGGAGCCGTGTTCTGATTGGTGGGCTGAAGCGTTGGCCCTATGACGTGACAGACTCGGTGGTTCCTCACGGGGAGAGCGTGACGTTCTACTGTAAACACTCCAGGAAGCAGTGCAGCTTCCCCTACACACAGACCTGTTTCGACGGCAGGCTCAACCCCCCCTTCTGCTACCTGGGTGAGTTGGGAACCCAGAACTGGTGCCCTGTCTAACAGGATCTATGGAAAACCCCTTGGTGCCTTACTAGTCTTTCTATGTGACTGTTCAGTGGTTAGGAGACCTCAGGGTTCAGTCAGAGACAGTATGTGCTTATATTGTCTTCATCTGATGTAACATGTCTATCACCTCCCTCCTTCTGTGTCCCAGAACCCACCTGGCTGCAGTACAAACTATTCCCTCATCGGCTGGTGTCGGAGATCGAGGCCTGCTCTCTTGTAGACCTGGACTAATACCCCAACACTCCCATCTCTATCTCTTGTCCCCCTCTCTCTCAGCCTGTACCAATGATAGGCTCTACATGTCTTAATAACAGCTGTGTTAATGATAATACATGCAATAATACAGATGTAAAACGTAGTCATGACTCATATAGTTCAAATGTTCACTTCATGTGTTGTTACCGTGTGACTCTGACTCCTCCCACTGCGGGATCTGACTGACCTTACGTGTTGTTTTGTTTTAACATAGTGTGTTCCTGCCCCAAGCTGGCCCTCAGGATACTCCTCCTCCTTCTGTTGTTGACACACCAAGCCCTGAGGCTTGGAAGTTCTATTGATGTGACGGTTTTGAAATAAAAACAACGTTTTGCTGTAATGTGATGAATGTGATTTTTCATGTAATTGAAATGAAATAGAGATGAACACTTGATTTTCACAACAATTAGGACACCCTGATATCTCTCTCTCTCTCTCTCTCGCTCCCACACCAGCGTGCACACCTACATCCCTCTTTTGTATTTTCTAAGGTTACATGAACTTGGATTAAATGGTGATCTGATCTGATCTCATACCATATACAGTAGCTGGCCACTGTTTACTCAACATGGATTGAGTCTAGTCGGACCCAGAATTGTCCTTGCTATCCGGTATCCTCGGGACGCCTCTACCCCCCTCCCCTGTAGCCCCCCCCCTCCCCATTAAAGTTTACATTTGGTTAAGGGCTAAGGTTATGGTATGGGTAGGGGTTAAAGTTAGGACGGCCCAAGGATCCCAGATAGCATCAACCGAAGCCGAATGCTGCGACACCATGAGCTCCCACCTCTCTCTCCTCGTGCAGCAGGCTGCGCGCAGAATCTCAATCCTAACTAGTCCGCCTCTCATTCATATTTGGTCCTCCGGAAGTATCCACAGCTCGGGTAAGCCAGTGTCTATGCAGCGAGTGACTTATGGGTGGAGTATGTAGTTTATTATCGAGTTTTAAATGTATGGACAGTATACCGGGCGCATCCCACACCTGTTATATTGACAAGTGTATGTCCAGACAATTAAGTTAGTGAAATAAATTACAATATGCCGGTAAAGTTTCCTACATCGCCCTTTCTGCCAGCTGTCGGGCTGAGCTCCCTACAGGGCTCGAACCCTCGACTTGTAAAATGGCTGGTTGTGGGTCCATAGACAGCAAGGGCAGTTATTACGGCAAAAATATCAACATAATTTAGACAAATACCGCGGCGTCATTCAAAATAAGTGAACCGAATATATTACATTAAATGCAGTTAGCAAACATTGTCCCAGGTTCGAGTGTCGTGTCCATTGATGCGCAGTACATTCACAGATATGAAACAGGGTTTGGCTATTCGGACCTCGGACTGCGCGCAATGGCGTCTCCCATGAAGAGCGACACTTTTTATTCCAACATAAATACAGTACAAGGATGGATAAGGGTTCAAATGGAGGAAAACAAATATGATGTCGACCCAAACACGTTGCCAGATATTTATCGAATGTCTTATTTTGTGTTAGACTATGGCAGACAAATGAAATTCTGAAATCGAAAGAAAAAATGGGCTTTTACCCCCGGATAGTATGATTTCGCTGACATCATGCTCTCTTGAACCCTCCACTGCAGACTGTCGCGTTCATGCTATGTGGTATATTGGCGACTTTGTTTAGAGCCCGGTAAGCAAATTATATAAAACCAGTGACCAGTGAAGTCCATAATAACAGCAAATGTAATGTAACATGTGCGTAATTTACGCATGCTGCGTTACATTTTTAAGATTGACAATCATAGCAATTAAGCATATCAGGCAATCAATGATTGTAGAACACGAGACCACACTGTAGCCTTTAAAACACATCTTGCCTCAAGTTATTGAGATAATAGCAGGAATTGGAACCGGTTTGAATGATGATAATGTTGTTGATGATGATGATGGTGACAATGTAATGGTGATAATGACAAGGTGGTGGTGGGGATGTTATGAAGGTGATGGGGATGATTGAACCTACAGTGCCTTCAGAAAGTATTCACACCCCTGGACTTTTTACACATTTTGTTGTTACAAAGTGTGATTAAAATTGTTTTAATTGTCAGTTTCCCCCTCAACAATCTACACAAAATACTCTGTAATGTCAAAGTGGAAGAAAAATTCTAATATGTTTTAAAATATTTTTTAAAACAAATTAATGAAAAAAAAACACATTATAATATCTTGATTAAATAAGTATTCAACCCCCTGAGTTAATACATGTTAAAACCACCTTTGGCAGTGATTACAGCTGTGAGTGTTTCTGGGTAAGTCTCTAAGAGCTTTGCACACCTGGATTGTGCAACATTTGTCCATTATTCTTTTCAAAATTCTTTAAACTTTGTCAAATTGGTTGTTGATCATTGCTAAAGAACCATTTTCAGAGCTTGCCATAGATTTTCAAGCATATTTAAATCAAAACTGTAACTCGGACACTCAGGAACATTCACTGTCTTCTTGGTAAGCAACTCCAGTGTAGATTTGGCCTTGTGTTTTAGGTTATTGTCCTGCTGAAAGGTGAATTCAAATCCCAGTGTCTGGTGGAAAGCAGACTGAACCAGGTTTTCCTCTAGTATTTTGCCTGTGCTTAGTTCAATTCCGTAGCTTTTTTTATCCTGGAAAAACTCTGCAGTCCTTAACGATTACAAGCATACCCATAACATGATGCAGCCACCACTATGCTTGAAGATATGGAGAGTGGTACTCAGTAATGTGCGTTGTATTGGATTTGCCCCAAACATAACACTTTGTATCCAAGTGTTATGTTGCAAACAGGATTCATGTTTTGGAATATTTGTATTCTGCACAGGCTTCCTTCTTTTCACTCTGTCAATTAGGTTAGGATTGTCGAGTAGCTACAATGTTGTTGATCCATCCTCAGTTTTCTCCTATCACAGCTATTCAACTCTGTAACTGTTTTAAAGTCACCATTGGCCTCATGGTGAAATCTCCGGCAACTGAGTTAGGAAGGACGATGGTATCTTTGTAGTGACTGGGTGTATTGATATACCATCCAAAGTGTAATTAATGACTTCACAATGCTCAAAGGGATTTTTTTGTACCCATTTACTAATAGATGCCCTTTGCGAGGCATTGGAAAACTTCCCTGGTATTTGTGGTTGAATCTGTGTTTGAAATTCACTGCTCGACTGAGGGACCTTAGAGATAATTGGGGTACAGAGATGAGTTAGTCATTCATGTTAAAAACTATTATTGCACAGAGAGTGAGTCCATGCAATTTATTATGTGACCTGTTAAGCAATGTTTTACTCCTGGACTTATTTAGGCTTACCATAACCAAGGGATTGAATACTTATTATACTTATTGACTCAAGACATTTCAGCTTTTCATTTTTAATGAATTTGTAAAACTTTTGAAATACATAATTCCACCTGGACATTATGGGGTATTGTGTGGTAGGCCGGTGACACAAATATCTACATTTAACCCATTTTCAATTCAGGCTGTAACACAACAAAATGTGGAAAAGGTCGAAGGGTGTGAATACCCCCTGAAGGCCCTGTTTTTGTAGTAAAACAAGAATAGGAGTTTAAGAAATTCATAATAGACTAAATAGGCTATGTGAATAGTTTGAGTCTAGGCATATTTCATTATGCAGAATGAAAGAACAAGTAAGATATTCTAACAACATGATACTAATTTAATCAACTTCCTCATTTTGCTGCTCTGATATCCTGTGAAACAGCATAAAGACACCTGGCCACCTCAGAACATCTTCCTTATCAATGAAGCCTATAGTCATTTGATTGACAAGTCCTCTTATTATTTTAATGTAATAATTAATCTCTTGTTAAGATGATAAAATATTGAATCCCCATTTGACAGATTCAGGCATGTTCCAAAATGGATTCTCAACAGACAGGGGCTCTGACCAATGGTGGCTCAGATGACAGGAGTGTCGGCCAATCCTTGAAGAGATCGTGGACTGTGCCAGAGATCCATGAGGAGCCAGTGGACTCCTTGATCTTATCCTGCCCACCAGGCAACCTCCAATAATGCTCCCTTAAACAGGTGTACTCCGGTACAGGTTTCCAATCAAAACCTTTTTAGGCCAAACGAGGAGGGGCTGGGAGAGCGCCAGATGTGAGAGGGACACAGCCAGCATTACAGGAAGTAGTTGAACCCTGCGGGCTCAACCAACCAATCACAGTCTCCTGGTGTGTGCGATCAACCAATCGGAGTCAAATCAAACGTTCCTGGATTGTGCAACAGGCCAATCACAGACTCTGCAGCTCTCAGCTCTACCAAAGACGTGTCTCCCTCTGATTCTAAAGGGAGTAGGTTAGAAGCCAGAGCTGTTTGGTCTGGGACCAGTTGAAATGCCCTGACCTCCACTACTGTGACTGGTACGGGTCAGATGGAGGATGTGTGTGTTGAAGAGATAAAACACACGGAGGAGCCTCTCTATAGGATGGAGACAGAGGAGAGGGATGAGAGGAGAGATGGAGAGAGTGATGTTACACAACACAGGAATGGTAGTCCCATTGTCCCTGAAACGCCTCTCATCTCCGACACAGCCAAGGCAGAGAGGGATGGAGGGATAAGGGGAGAGAAAGAAAGGAAAGATAGAGAGGATGAGAGAGTGATCCCTCTTTTCCTACCCCCTAGTCGATGTCATGGTGGAAAAGAGAGACCGGGAGAGGATAGAGGAGAGAGAGCAGAGGCAGGGAAAGGAGTTTGGGGGAGAAGAGAGGAAGAGGAGGGAGAAGTATTGGATCTGAGCTTCCCTAAAAGAGAGAGATTAAGGAGAGGAGCCTTTGGCATGAGAGCTCACTGCTTATGGAGGTAGATGAGGTAGAGGGGGATGGAGATAGGGACATAGTAGAGGAAGATGATGGCGATGATGAAGAGGAATCTATATTGAAAATGGATGGAGCTGACATTTTGGGGGGACCTCTCTTGTCTCCCTGGTTCTTCTCTACCTCCGTCTTCACCTCCCTCTCTTCCATAGACTCTGAAAGTGAAGGTCTTCTCCTGATAGATGACCAGGGTATTCCATACACACTCACTCCTGAGGGGCACAAAGTGCCCCAAATGGACTCTTCCAGGCCAGACAACCCCCCCTCAAGCCAGCCAAAGGTGCAGTCCAGCTCATTGGAGGTAGAGGATGACAGGTCGTCTCATATAACCACAGCAGGGGTCACTTACCTCAGCCAAAGTTTAGTAAAAACTCCACACACACACAAGGAAAACACATGTCCCGCTCCTGTTACATCTATGAAACCCTCACAGAAGTCAGAACTTCTAAACAATACAGAACACTCAAAGAACCCAGAACTCTCACAGAATGTGCAACCCCCTAAGGTTCTAGATTCAGGTGTGATATCTGTTAGTGAGGCTAGTGCTTCTGTTTCCCAACCCTCTGGTTCTGCTGTACACCTCCAACCCCCTCAGCCCATCCAGATCCTGACTAACCCCTCCTCCAACACCCCCATCCTCCTCTTCCCCTCCTCCCCCCAGCACTCCTCCATTCCCCTAACCAAGACTGATACCAACCCAGGCCTCCTGGCCTTCTCTCTCCCCCTCTCCCTCACCCAAAACACTCCCAGTGCCTCCACCTCTATGTTCCTTCTCCTCTCCTCCTCCACCACCTCTTCCTCCGGTCAGTCTTTCTCTACCTCCACCCCCATTGCTCTTATTGACCCCTCCACCGGTCAGCTCTCCCAAATCACTGCCTCCTCTTCATCCCCTCTTTCTCTCTCTCTCTCTTCTGGTCAGCTTGCCACATCAGGGCCATCCCTCCCTGCCAATCCCTCCCACCCAGTTATTATATCGACACCCAACAACTCCCCTACCATCCTATCAAGAGAGAGTTCCAGCGTTAACCCTCCCGCCCCCCTGACCTCCCCCTCTGTGGTCTCCTCCCCTCCCTCCAAGCAGCCCAGTGCTGATGGCAGTTCTAAAGCAGTTCTACTCAGCTCACCTCCTCACAAACACACTGAACCAAACTGTTGTGACCCCAACACCGATCATCAGTCACTATCTACTGAAGAAACCCGAATGGAGTCTGTCCCAAATGGGCCATCTCCTACTAAAGCCCCTCCCCTTACACACCTGCAATCACCTTCTCTGTCCATTGACTTCCGTTTGGAGGCATCCGACCAATCAAAAGCCCCTCCCATGGGACGACCATCTCTACTTCTCCTCTGCCACCGCTCCTCTCTCCCCTCCCCTTGCCCCCATCTTCCCCTCCAGTGGACCCAGGAACCTGAACCCCCTGGACCCTCTGGACCCCCTGTCCCCAGCCTCCTCTCCCTCCTCTGGGCCACGAAGGGTCCTCTACTGCCCTCTCTGCCCCAGGATCTTCTACTACCTGTCTGACCTGGAGCGTCACTCCATCACCCACTCTCAGAACAAACCCCATGTCTGCCTGCAGTGTGGCAAGGCCTTCAAACGCTCCAGCCATTTGCAGGTGAGCTCAGTTTTTAATAAATGTTTGAATTGTGTTGTGGTGATTTGGTGGGCCCATGATGACATATTGTTTTCAAATCAAATCAAATTTAATTGGCCACTGCACCGAATACAACAGGTGTTTCTCCTTTCACCTTACAGTGAAATGCTTACATACAAGCCCCTAACCAACAATGCAGTTAAAAAATAAAAATAAACAAGAAATAAAATAAGAAATAAAAGTAACAAATAATTAAAGAGCAGCAGTAAAATAAGGGGGTATGGTACACATGTAATTGAGGTAATATGTACATGTAGGTAGAGTTATTAAAGTGACTATGCATAGATAATAACAGAGAGTAGCAGCAGTGTAAAAGGGGGGGGGGGCAATGCAAATAGTCTGGGTAGCCATTTGATTAGATGTTCAGGAGTCTTATGGCTTGGGGGTAGAAGCTGTTTAAAAGCCTCTTAGACCTAGACATGGTGCCACAGTACCACTTGCCATGCGGTAGAAGAAAGAACAGTCTGACTGGGGTGGCTGGAGTCTTTGACAAATTTTAGGGCCTTCCTCTGATACTGCCCGGTATAGAGGTCCTGGTTGGCAGGAAGCTTGGCCACAGTGATCTACTGGGCCATACGCACTACCCTCTGTAGTGCCTTGCGGTCGGAGGCCGAGCAGTTGCCATACCAGGCAGTGATGCAACCAGTCAGGATGCTCTCGATGGTGCAGCTGTAGAACCTTTTGAGGATCTGAGGACCCATGCCAAATCTTTTCAGTCTCCTGAGGGGGAATAGGCATTGTCGTGCCCTCTTCACAACTGTCTTGGTGTTTGTACCATGATAGTTTGTTGGTGATGTGGAGACCAAGGAACTTGATGCTCTCAACCTGTTCCACTACAGCCCGTCGATGAGAATGGGGGCGTGCTCGGTCCTCCTTTTCCTGTAGTCCACAATCATCTCCTTTGACTTTATCACGTTGAGGGAGAGGTTGTTTTCCTGGCACCACACGGCCAGACCTCCCTATAGGCTGTCTTGTCGTTGTTGGTGATCAGGCCTACCACTGTTTTGTCATCGGCAAACTTAATGATGATGTTGGAGTTGTGCCTGGCCATGCAGTCATGAGTGAATAGAGATTACAGGAGGGGAGTGAGCACGCAGCCCTGAGGGGCCCCTGTGTTGATGATCAGTGTGGCGGCTGTGATGTTACCTATTCTTACCACCTGGGGGCGGCCCGTCAGGAAGTTCAGGATCCAGTTGCAGAGGGAGGTGTTTAGTCCCAGGGTCCTTAGCTTAGTGATGAGCTTTGTGGGCACTATGGTGTTGAACGCTGAGCTATAGTCAATGACTAGCATTGATGTTCCTTTTGTCCAGGTGGGAAAGGGCAGTGTGAAGTGAAATAGAGGTGGGAAAGGGCAGGATCTGAAATGGTGGTATGCAAATTGGAGTGGATCTATGGTTTCTTGGATAATGGTGTTGATGTGAGCCATGACTAGCCTTTCAAAGCACTTCATAGCTACAATCGTGAGTGCTACTGGTTGGTAGTCATTTAGGCAGGTTACCTGTTTTGATTGTGTTTGAAGTGGAACTAGGTCCTTTGTGTCAGATTTCATCTTGTAATGACTGCTATGTAATAAGTCGGTATAAACATATCATAATTTATGAACATGAATGTATAGTATGATCTAACAAACATGACCCTCGTCCTTTGACCCTGGACAGAGACACAAGCACATTCACACGGGCGAGAGGAACTTTGTGTGCCCCATTTGCTCCAAGCGTTTCAGGGAGGCAGGCGAGCTGCAGCGCCATCAGAGGGTACACACAGGAGAGAAGCCCTACCAGTGCCCGCTGTGCCACACACGCTTCGCCGAGCGCAACACCCTGCGTCGACACACCAGACGCAAACACCCTTACCATCAGGCAGCTATGGAGATGCTGTCTGAGAGAGGAGCAGGGGGAGGAGGAAGAGAAGGCGGGGATGGAGATGAGGGCACAGAAGAGTGGTATAGTTCCACTGTGTCCAACTTGGACAACTCTGACTCTGAACCAGATTCTGAGGTCATTTCCTGAGGCTGATCCTCTTGAATAAAGGAAAGGAGAAGAGGAGAAGGAGGAGGAGAAGAAGGAGGAGGAGGAAGAGGAGAAGGAGGAGGAGGTGGAGAAGGCGAAGGAGCAGGAGGAGGAGAAGGAGAGCAAAGATGGTGTAGCTTCACTGTGTTCGACTTGGACAACTCCTTGGACAACCTTTGACACTGAAAGGGATTGAAAATTACTTTTGAATGAAAAGTACCTGAACGGTACTTTCCAATGAGATTGGTTATATTTATAAAATGAATTACTCTTGAATGTATTTTATTTCCATTTCCTTACAGGTTCGGAAATTATCACTGATCTCATAAACCATTTCCCATCAAGTATTCCTTTGATTTTCGTCATTTCCACAACTATAGGGCGGAAAATGTTAATGGACATTCTAAAAAATGTCCATCCTGCTATAACAATACATTTGCACTACCAAAGTACAAACAATTATCTTGTAAAAAGCGCTGTCGCAATGTTTTATTGTAAAATTGTTCTTTTTTTTTTACCCCTTTTTTCGTGGTATCCAATTGTTTTTAGTAGCTACTATCTTGTCTCATCGCTACAACTCCTGTAAGGGCTCGGGAGAGACGAAGGTTGAAAGTCATGCGTCCTCCGATACACAACCCAATCGCACTGCCTCTTAACACAGCGCGCATCCAACCCGGAAGGCAGCCGCACCAATGTGTCGGAGGAAACACCATGCACCTGGCAACCTTGGTTAGCGCGCACTGTGCCCGGCCCGCCACAGGAGTCGCTGGTGCGCGATGAGACAAGGACATCCCTACCGGCCAAGCCCTCCCTAACCCGGACGACGCTAGGCCAGTTGTGCGTCGCCGCACGGACCTCCCGGTTACGACAGAGCCTGGGCGTGAACCCAGAGCCCTTAACCACTCTGTTCTTTATTACTATATTTTTTTATTATCTTGTGGGAGCTGTACTTATTATTGAGTGAGATTATTTCACTTTCTTACTATTAAAGACACTGTCGTTTACTATTAAAGACACTGTCGTTGGATTTTGTGTTCAAATGTGAGAACAATAGCCTCCAATTTGTCCTTTTGACATGGTTTTTACATTGTGATTTCTGCTGCCTATGCCTTCAAAACAAGGTGCCCCAATTCTTTATTGTTGCTGATTGCACCACTGATGCAATTGAATGATAAATGCTCATCATGTTAACTTATTTCAGTTAAACCTCCCTGTGTGTGTACAGTGCCTTCAGAAAGTGTTCATACACCTTGAGTTATTTCACATTTTGTTGTGTTACGGCCTGAATAAAACAATGTTTTAAAAATATTATTTTCTCATACAGACAATACTCCATAATGAAAAAGTGAAAACATGTTTTGAGAAATGTTTGCAAATGTATTGAAAATGAAAAACATAAATATCTAATTTACGTAAGTATTCACACACCTGAGTCAATACATGTTGGAATGATCTTTTGCAGTGATTACAGCTGTGAGTCTTTCTGGGTCTCTAAGAGCTTTGCACACTTGGATTCTACAACATTTGCACATTATTATTTTTACAATTCAAGCTCTGTCAAGTTGGTTGTTGATCATTACTAGATAGACATGTTCTCTTGCCATAGATTTTCAAGCCGATTTAAGTCAAAACTGTAACTAGGCTTCTCAGGAACATTCAATGTTGTCTTGGTAAGCAACTCCAGAGTATATTTTCCTTGTGTTTTAGGTTTTTGTCCTGCTGAAAGGTGAATTTGTCTCCCAGTATCTGCTGGAAAGCTGATTGAACCAGGTATTCCTCTAGGATTTTGCCTGTGCTTAATTTTATATCCTGAATAAAAAAAAGTGTTATGTTTGTAGCAAATCAAACACAGTACATCAGAGTACCACTCTTCATATTTTTAAGCATGGTGGTGGCTGCAACATGGTATGGGTATGCTTGTCATCGACAAAGGCTAGGGAGTTTGTTAGGATGAAAATGAACGGAATAGAGTTAATTTCTTTGCCACATTTTTAAAAATGTTACTTTAGTGCCTTATTGTAAACAGGAAGCATCTTTGGAATATTTTTATTCTTTACAGGCTTCCTTTTTTTCACTCTGTCATTTAGACAACCTGGTCTTCGAGCATTTCGTATGATTCTGTAGGTAAATTCACAACGCTCCATTTAGTATCATATGTTACGTTTCATATGGTATGTATACATTTGTGGATGTCCATCATCCATTTCGTTTGATATGTTACGAATTTAAATTTGTATAATATGTTAAGAATTTCCAAAACGTACAATATGTTACTAATTTGCAAAACTCATGATATGTTACAAATTCTAATTTGTTGTGGCTAACGTTAGCTAGGTGGCTAATGCTAACGTTAGCTAGCTGGTGATGAGATTCAAACACGAAACGTTGCTAGACGTTCGCGTTGTATGCCTACTCATCCACCCTGACCAACCACCCTCCTTTTGGTTTTGCCTTCAGTAACCTTCTGTCTTATGTAGCCATACCAAACGTAACATATTATATACTAATTTGAGTATCCCGGATTTACGTTTACTATGTTACATTTAGTCTATGAGACCACTCTGAGTAACTATAAGGTTATTGAGCCATCCTCAGTTTCTCCTATCTGTCACGCCTTGGTCATTATATTTTGTGTTTTTGGTATATGTTTGGGTAAGCCAGGGTGTGACATGGGTTTATATGTTGTGTTTCGTATTGGGGTTTGTAGTAATTGGGATTGTGTTGATTAGGGGTGTGTCTAGTTAGGCTTGGCTGCCTGAGGCGATTCTCAATTGGAGTCAGCTGCTTATCGTTGTCTCTGATTGGGAACCGTATTTAGGTAGCCTGAGTTCACGTTGTATTTCGTGGGTGATTGTACCTGTCTCTGTGTATGTCACCAGATAGGCTCAGTCACTTGGTTTTTTCTTTTCAATTGTTTTGGAAGAGAAGAGAACGAGCGCCATTCTCCTTGCGAAGATGGTGCTAAATACATCAACACGGTCGGTCCCTGGGATTGGGCTGGCCAACACGATTCGGTTTGCTTGGAAGGAAAAGGAGTTTGAGCCATTAGGACGGGAATCCTTTGGAAGGATAATATTGATGGGGATTCTAAAGCTGACGGTGAAGGACGTGTTTTGTTTCCAAGGCAACTCGTTGGAGGGAGCATACGACGTTGCACTATATACAGAGGAAAAACACGATGATATCCTGAGAAGGGCAAGAGCAGTGGGAGGTGAGAGGCCGATGTGCCACTACGAAATAACAAGCCTGGCGAAGAATAACTTTAGGGTTGTAACTGTGAACATTTACAACCCTTACGTTAAGGACGAAGAGGTGAGGGCTTTTCTGGGGAGATACATGGATAACGTCTCCTCAGCAAGGCACCTCAAAGACTCCCTTGGGTTTTGGAATGGGAGGAGAGGCTTCCAGGCCCTCAGAGAGGACCCAAGGGGACATGGTGGCTACCTCCATCCTCCTGCTATGTTCACCCTAGGGGCTGACAGGGGGACGTTGTATTATGCACGTCAGCCCCCATTTTGCAGACGCTGTATGGCTTATGGTCACATATTCGCCTCATGCAGTGCAAGAAAATGCAGATTTTGTGCATCTGAGGATCACGAGGCGAGGGATTGTGACAAGCCTAAGACGTGCCATGGGTGTGGCTCGTCAGCACACCTGTGGAGGAGGGTGCCCGGCCCGTCAGAGGTCATATGCGTCTGCGGCTGGGGGGAGCAGGAGCGGGGGATGGGGGAAGAAGAGGAGGGGAAGGAAGCACGCCTCATGACCAGAGTTCAGGTCCAGAGGGGAAGGCCACAAGGAGGGAGGAGGAGCCAGAAGCGGCGGATGGAAGAGAGAAGGAAACGGAAGGCACGGGAGTAGGAGAACCAGAAAAAGCGGCGGAAGAAGGCAACCGAGTGGAGGAGCATGAGAGAGAAGAAAGCGAGGGAGGAGTGGTGGAGAAGGAGACGGTGGAAGAGAAAGTGGACTGGGGGAAAGTGCCATGGTGGAAGAGATGAGGGGTATGGTGGAGGAGCTGGCGGGGGGAGGGTGGTATCTCTTCACTGCCGCCATCACCAAAGAAGAGTATGAAGAGGAGGGGGCGATTGACCGACAGTGAGGGGGAAGGGATGGCCAAGAGAGTGATGGGGGCGGGAGAAACCTCTGGGTTGCTGCTGGTTTCCCCAGGCCCTCAACTTCTGTTGGGTGGGGACACACATAACAAGACTCAGGACTGGGTACAAGAGGAGGTGGGGAGTTTTTTGTTTGGGGACTCAGCCTCCCCAATTTTTTTTTCCAAACCAGCTGCAACACTGGGGAGGGGAGGATTGTGGGGGTAGACCCAGGGTGCAGGGCACTCCGGAGCCAAACACTATTCCTGCATCCTGGGAGGGTGTGATGGAGGAAGAGGGGGATGTCGGGATTACGGATGGTGTTCTCACCGGTAGATATGGAGCAGGGGAGCATCGGGTGAGTCTCCTGTTTTATGTTTTTTCTGTCTGGGTTTAGAATTTGAGTGTATTACATGTATTTATTTTTCATGGAGTCTAATTTTACATTTGTTAGTTTAAATGTAAGGGGTTTAAGGGATTTTGTTAAGAGGAGGGCGGTTTTTAGTTATTTGGAGGGTGTGGGGTTTGATTTTTGTTTTTACAGGAGGTTCACCTGAGGGATGGAGGGATGTTATTAGGTTTAAGAGGGAGTGGGACAAGGGGGAGTCGGTTTGGGGTGTTGGGGGGTGCACTCATCGGGGTAGGGATTTTGTGTGGGCACAGGGAGGTAAAAGTGGAGGATTCTTTCGTGGTAATGCAGGGGAGGGTTATAGGGGTGGATGTCACGATAAGGGATTGTAAATTTAGATTAGTGGTGGTGTATGGGCCACAGGTGGTGGCAGACAGAAGGGAGATGGTGGACTGTCTGACGCCCCTGTGTGTCACAAATAGGAAATTAGTGATAGGGGGGGATTTTAATACAGATTTAGGAAGAGGGGGGGATAGCAGTGCGGGCGCCATTGCCAGGCTAATAGAGCAGGGAAATGTGTTTTTAGAACACTTGTCCAGGCGGTTGCCGGAGGACATTAGAGAAGTGATGGAGGCCCAGATCTCACTAGAAGAGGTTGAGAGCGCTCTTAGGAGGATGGGAAAAGGGAAGGTGCCTGGGATAGATGGGCTGCCGGCTGAGTTTTATCTCAAGTTTTGGGGTATACTTGGACCAGTGGTCCTCGAAGTCTTGAAGGCCATCCTTGAGACGGGGTCCCGGGGGATCAATGGCTGTTGGTGTGCTGTCACTTTTATATAAGAAGGGGAAGTAACAGACCTTGGCAACTGGCGGCCGTTGACCATGCTGTGTGTAGATTACAAGCTACTTGCAAAGGTTTTAGCAGACCGGTTGAGCACAGCCCTTCCCTACGTCGTTCATGAGGATCAGACGTGCGGGGTAGAGGGCCGCTCTATTAGATGGAACCTACAGTTAATCAGGGACTCCATCGCTTGGGTTGAAGATAGAGGTCTGCCTTTAATGGTAGCAGCGCTAGATCAGGCGAAAGCCTTCGATCGCGTGAATAGATCCTTTTTATTCAGAGTGTTAGGTCGATTAGGATTTGGGGAGAAGTTCATAGGATGGATTCGTACATTATATGTCGGAGCGGGGTGCCGAGTTAGTGTAAATAGTCACTTGGGTGACGTTTTTGACCTCTCGTCTGGGGTCAGGCAGGGGTGCCCACTCTCGGCTCTCTTCTTCGTTCTGTACATGGAGCCTCTGGGGGCTGCCATTAGGGCAGACACAGGGGTGGAAGGTTTGCTGATCCCTGGAAGTGGTGGGCTGCGTGTTAAGATGACGCAGTACGCCGACGACACTTCCTTGCTGTTGTGCAAGGACTCGTGCCTGACAAGGTCCCTTGCCATCTTTGGGGATTTCACCCGAGCGTCGGGAGCAGTTCTGAACCATGCAAAGTCTTCTGTCAAGTTTTTCGGAAGATGGCGCGGTAGAACGGATGTGCCTGGGGGGTTATCTCTCTGTGAGGGGGCCCTGAGGATTCTCGGGGTCCATTTTGAGACCTCCGGCTCAGCGACGCTAAACTGGAACATGCGTATCGCAGTGGTACAGAGGAAGCTAGCAATGTGGAAAGCTAGGTATTTGTCTTTTATGGGCAAAGTTCTGGTCCTAAAGGTGGATGTGTTGCCATCTCTTTTGTATTTGGCATACATCTACCCATTGCCGGCTTGTCTGAGGAGGCCTCTAGTGAGGCTTGTGTTTCAGTTTATGTGGAGTGGCAGGTGCGAGTGGGTCGCCAGGGCACGCATGATCTGTCCCATCGGGGAGGGAGGTAGGGGGGTACCACATTTCCCCCTCAAGCTGGACTCAATTTTTGTTTCCTTCTTGTTAACGGAGCTTGCTCAGCCAGTGATACACCCATCCGGTTACCTCCTGCGGGTGTTTTTCTCGTATCAGGCGAGAAGCATAATGGTGTGGTCTAACACGGGTCCTCGGGCGGAACAGCTGCCGTGGCACTTTGGTCATGCGGCCAAGTGGCTGCGTGCGCACCCTGAGGTTGAAGTTGCCCGAGTAGGTTTAGATCACAGGCACCTGTACGAGGAGGTCAGAAAGGCAGGGAGTCCGGCGCCTGTAGTGGGCATCTCGGAAGTGGTCTGGGAGGGAGTGCAGGCGCGGGGTCTGGATAACAGGCTCAAGGACCTGAATTGGTTGAGCCTTCATAAGTGTTTGCCGGTACGTTCCATCTTGTACCGGTATAATTTGGTGCAATCCCCCACCTGTCTAAGATCCTCTTGTGGCAGGGAGGAGACTGTGCGCCATGTCTTTTGGGACTGTGCCTTTGCCGGAGTAGTATGGGCTAGGGCACGGGTGTTGTTAGGTTTGGTAAAGGGGATTTTGTATTGACGTGGGCCAGGTTAGAGAGGGGTGTAGGGAGAGCGAGAGGGACGGATAGGGACAGGTTTCTGCTCTGGCTTCTCATGAGTCTCTTTAAATGGGGGCTGTGGGAAGCAAGGCAGAACATGGTGAAGACAGGGAAAGATTGGGGGTGGAAGGAGATTTGAGGGGGAGGATGAAGAGGGAGGAGAGGAAGTGGGGGCAGCATGCTGCTCGGAAGAGGTGGAAGGGGGTTTAGGGCTGGGTGTCATTTAGATTTGTAAGAGGATAGATTAGGGACGGGGAGATAGGGAGAGGTATTTTGTAGGGTAACGGGGAGGGAAGATGCTCCCCTGAGGTTTTGTTTGTGGTTTATGTTTTAGTTTAATTAGTTTATTTAAAATACCATTATTTGTGTATGTATGTAAATTATGAGTTGTAAAGAATGAATGGTATTGAAGATAATAAACTATTTTTATAAAAAAAAAATAGGCTGTATAGTTTCACGTTCCGTTTGTTGTTTTGTATTCTCCCAGTTATTTCATGTATCGCTATTTCCTTTATTAAAGCACATGAGTAACCTACACGCTGCATTTCGGTCCGACTCTCTTTCCACAAACGAAGAACGCCGTTACAGAATCACCCACCTCTCACGGACCGAGCAGCGTGTTAACAGGCAGCAGGAGAAGCGAAGAGAGGACGTTATGGATATCAATGGAATGGAGTATACGACGTGGGAAGAAATCGACAGGTGGGCGGACGACCCAGAGAGAGTGCAGGAGCCCGCCTGGGATTCGCTGCAGCAATGCGAGGAGGGCTATAGACGTATGGATTCGAGAAGGAATGCACGGCTATACAAAGCGAAAACGGAAAGTAACGGAGGAAAGCGCAGAGAGAGAGTGGCTGAGTCAGGAGTCAGACCTGAGCCTACTCTCCCTGTTAATCGGGAAGAACAGTTGCAGTGGGAGAGACTGCACCATTTGGAGATTTGGACATGGGAGGAGGAATTAGACGGTAAAGGACCCTGGGCGCAGCCGGGAGAATATCTCCGTCCCAAGGAGGAAATAGAAGCAGCTAAAGCGGAGAGGCGCAGGTATGAGGAAGCAGCACGGCGACGCGGTTGGAAACCGGAAAGTCACCCCCCAAAAATTATTGGGGGGGGCGGGAAGGGAGAATAGTTATGCCAGGTAGGAAACCTGCACATACTCCCTGTGCTCACCGTTGGGCTAGAGAGACCGGGCAGGCACCGTGTTATGCTATGGAGCACACGGTGTTTCCAGTGCGGGTGCAGAGCCAGCTGCGACACATACCAGCTCTTCCTATTGGCCGGGCTAGAGTGGGCATCGAGCCAGGTAAGCTTGGGCAGGCTCTGTGCGTGTCCTCAATCCAATACCACCAGTTCCAGCACCACGCACCAGGCCTTCAGTGCGCCTCGCCTGTTCATCAGCGCAGCCAGAGCCTGTCTCCTCTCCTGCGCTGCCGGAGCCTCCCGCCTGTTCAGCGCAGCCAGAGCCTGTATCCTCTCCTGCGCTGCCGGAGCCTCCTGCCTGTTCGGAGCAGCCTGAGCTGCCAGTCTGCAGAGATCTGTCAGTCTGCCAAGTGCTGTCAGTCTGCATGAAGCAGCCAGAGCTGTCAGTCTGCCCAGCGCCGCCAGTGCTCCCAGTCTGCCCAGCGTCGCCAGTCTGCCCAGCGTCGCCAGTCTGCCCAGCGCCGCCAGTGCTCCCAGTCTGCCCAGTGCTGCCAGTGCTCCCAGTCTGCCCAGCGTCGCCAGTCTGCCCAGCGCCGCCAGTCTGCCAGGATCCGCCAGAAGTGCCAGACAACCAGTCTCTTCCAGATCCGCCAGACAACCAGTCTCTTCCAGATCCGCCAGACAACCAGTCTCTTCCAGATCCGCCAGACAACCAGTCTCTTCCAGATCTGCCCGACACCCAGTCTCTTCCAGATCTGCCCGACACCCAGTCTCTTCCAGATCTGCCCGACAACCAGTCTCTTCCAGATCTGCCAGACAACCAGTCTCTTCCAGATCTGCCAGACAACCAGTCTCTTCCAGATCTGCCAGACAACCAGAATCTTCCAGTTCCGCCAGCCAGCCAGGATTTACCGGAGCCTACTACCTGTCTGAGCTTCATCTCAGTACTGAGCTTCATCTCAGTACTGAGCTTCATCTCAGTACTGGGATTCCTCACAGTCCCGGGCTTCCCCTCGGTCCCGGGCTTCCCCTCGGTCCCGGGCATCCCCTCGGTCCCGGGCATCCCCTCGGTCCCGAGCTGCCTCTGTTCCGAGCTGCCCCTCTGTCCCGAGCTGCCCCTCTGTCCCGAGCTGCCCCTCTGTCCCGAGCTGCCCCTCTGTTACGAGCGGCTCCTCAGTTATGTGGGGATCTGGGTGAGGACTATTAGGCCATGGTCGGCGGAGAAGGTGGATTATCCCAGGACGCGAAGGGGAGGAACTAGGACATTCATGGAGTGGGGTCCACGTCCCGAGCCGGAACCGCCACCATGGACAGACGCCCACCCGGACCCTCCCTATGCTCTTGAGGTGCGTCCCGGAGTCCGCACCTTAGGGGGGGGGTTCTGTCACGCCTTGGTCATTATATTTTGTGTTTTTGGTATATGTTTGGGTAAGCCAGGGTGTGACATGGGTTTATATGTTGTGTTTCGTATTGGGGTTTGTAGTAATTGGGATTGTGTTGATTAGGGGTGTGTCTAGTTAGGCTTGGCTGCCTGAGGCGATTCTCAATTGGAGTCAGCTGCTTATCGTTGTCTCTGATTGGGAACCGTATTTAGGTAGCCTGAGTTCACGTTGTATTTCGTGGGTGATTGTACCTGTCTTTGTGTATTCACCAGATAGGCTGTATAGTTTCACGTTCCGTTTGTTGTTTTGTATTCTCCCAGTTATTTCATGTATCGCTATTTCCTTTATTAAAGCACATGAGTAACCTACACGCTGCATTTCGGTCCGACTCTCTTTCCACAAACGAAGAACGCCGTTACACTATCACAGACATTAAGCTCTATTACTGTTTTAAAGTCACCATTGGCCTCATGGTGAAATCCCTGAGCCGTTTCCTTCCTCTCAGGAAAATTAGTTAGGAAGGATGCATGTATCCTTGTAGTGACTAAGTGTATTGATACACCATCCAAATTGTAATTAATAACTTCACCATGTTCAAAGGTATAGTCAATGTCTGCTTTTGTTTTTTACCCAGACCTTTGCGAGGCATTGGAAAACTTCCATGGTCTTTATGGTTGAATCTGTGTTTGAAATTCACTGCTCGTCCCAGATAATTGTATGTGTGGGATACAGAGATGAGGTAGTCCTTCAAAAATCATTTTAAACACATAGAGTAAACACAAAAATATTTTTGGGCACATAGAGTAAGTCCATTCAACTTATTTTGTGACTATGCTAAGCAAATTTGTAACTCCTGAACTTATTTAGGCATGCCTCAACAAAGGGGTTGAATACTTATTGACTCAAGACATTTCAGCTTTTAATATTTTATTACTTAAATTAATTTTGGAAAAACACAATTCCACTTTGACATTATGAGGCCAGCGACACAAAATCTAAATTTAATCGATTTTAAATTCAGGCTGTAACACAACAAAATGTGGAAAAAGTGAAAGGGTGTGAATACTTCCTGAATGCACTGTACCTACATTGTATATTACAAGATTTGTGCATGGTGTTCCTGGCATCCTTCATTAGTCTCCTTTCCTTCAGGACCATCCATCAAATCCTGTCAGATCAGTAGTCATGGAGAAATGGAAACAAGGGCATAAAGTGAATCAAGTTAAATACAAGTTTAATACGTGCTTAACTTTAATTATTTTGGGCCAAGTGTCGATCTATTAAGATAATGCATTTGATTTTTTAATGACGTTGACATCATTCAACGTGAAATCCACTCAGGCCTTTCTGTCCTGGTCTCTGTGGTAGCTGATATACAGTGCCTTGCGAAAGTATTCGGCCCCCTTGAACTTTGCGACCTTTTGCCACATTTCAGGCTTCAAACATAAAGATATAAAACTGTATTTTTTTGTGAAGAATCAACAACAAGTGGGACACAATCATGAAGTGGAATGACATTTATTGGATATTTCAAACTTTTTTATGTTCTTTATGTTTGAAGCCTGAAATGTGGCAAAAGGTTGCAAAGTTCAAGGGGGCCGAATACTTTCGCAAGGCACTGTATGTGCTAGGTTTGTGACCTGTGGAGTTGGGATGTTTCCAGGGGCTAATTGGGTTTGTAAGGCAGGCTTCAGTTTGTTTCTCCTACTTCCCACAGGAGTCGCACCAGTGCTAACCAAGGTTGCCAGATGCACGGTGTTTCCTCTGACACATTGGTGCGGCTGGCCTCCGGGTTGGTTGCACGCTGTTTTAAGAAGCAGTGCGGATTGGTTGGGTTGTGTATCGGAGGACGCATGACTTTCAATCTTCGTCTCTCCCGAGCCCTTACGGGAGTTGAAGCGATGAGACAAGATAGTAGCTACTAACAATTCGATACCACGAAAAAGGGGGTTAAATAAAAAATAAAAAACAAGTTCCAGTGCTAGCTACTGGTTCATTATCAAAACCAATACTGTATTACTCTAGATTATTACACTACAGCACTGTTCTCCAATACTGTGTTACTCTAGATTATTACACTACAGCATTGTTCTCCAATACTGTATTACTCTAGATTATTACACTGCAGCACTGTTCTCCAATACTGTATTACTGATAGATTATTACACTACAGCACTGTTCTCCAATACTGTATTACTCTAGATTATTACACTACAGCACTGTTCTCCAATACTGTATTACTGATAGATTATTACACTACAGCACTGTTCTCCAATACTGTATTACTCTAGATTATTACACTACAGCACTGTTCTCCAATACTGTATTGCTCTAGATTATTAAACTACAGCACTGTTCTCCAATACTGTGTTAATCTAGATTATTACACTACAGCACTGTTCTCCAATACTGTGTTAATCTAGATTATTACACTACAGCACTGTTCTCCAATACTGTATTACTCTAGATTATTACACTACAGCACTGTTCCCCAATACTGTGTTACTCTATATTATTACACTACAGCACTGTTCTCCAATACTGTGTTACTCTAGATTATTACACTACAGCACTGTTCCCCAATACTGTGTTACTCTATATTATTACACTACAGCACTGTTCTCCAATACTGTGTTACTCTAGATTATTACACTACAGCACTGTTCTCAAATACTGTATTACTCTAGATTATTACACTACAGCAATGTTCTCCAATACTGTGTTAATCTAGATTATTACACTACAGCACTGTTCTCCAATATTGTATTACCCGCTAGATTATTACACTACAACACTGTTCTCCAATACTGTATTACTGCTAGATTATTACACTACAGCACTGTTCTCCAATACTGTGTTAATCTAGATTATTACACTACAGCACTGTTCTCCAATACTCTGTTAATCTAGACTATTACACTACAGCACTGTTCTCCAACACTGTGTTACTGATAGATTATTACACTACAGCACTGTTCTCCAACACTGTATTACTGATAGATTATTACACTACAGCACTGTTCTCCAATACTGTGTTACTCTAGATTATTACACTACAGCACTGTTCTCCAACACTGTATTACTGATAGATTATTACACTACAGCACTGTTCTCCAATACTGTGTTAATCTAGATTATTACACTACAGCACTGTTCTCCAATACTGTGTTACTGATAGATTATTACACTACAGCACTGTTCTCCAATACTGTGTTACTGATAGATTATTACACTACAGCACTGTTCTCCAACACTGTATTACTGATAGATTATTACACTACAGCACTGTTCTCCAACACTGTATTACTGATAGATTATTACACTACAGCACTGTTCTCCAATACTGTATTACTGCTAGATTATTACACTACAGCACTGTTCTCCAATACTGTATTACCCGCTAGATTATTACACTACAGCACTGTTCTCCAATACTGTATTACTGCTAGAATATTACACTACAGCACTGTTCTCCAACACTGTATTACTGATAGATTATTACACTACAGCACTGTTCTCCAATACTGTATTACTGCTAGATTATTACACTACAGCACTGTTCTCCAATACTGTATTACCCGCTAGATTATTACACTACAGCACTGTTCTCCAATACTGTATTACTGCTAGAATATTACACTACAGCACTGTTCTCCAATACTGTATTACCCGCTAGATTATTACACTACGGCACTGTTCTCCAATACTGTATTACTGCTAGATTATTACACTACAGCACTGTTCTCCAATACTTTATTACTCTAGATTATTACACTACAGCATTGTTCTCCAATACTGTGTTACTCTAGATTATTACACTGCAGCACTGTTCTCCAATACTGTATTACTGATAGATTATTACACTACAGCACTGTTCTCCAATACTGTGTTAATCTAGATTATTACACTACAGCACTGTTCTCCAATACTGTATTACTGATAGATTATTACACTACAGCACTGTTCTCCAATACTGTATTACTCTAGATTATTACACTACAGCACTGTTCTCCAATACTGTATTACTCTAGATTATTAAACTACAGCACTGTTCTCCAATACTGTGTTAATCTAGATTATTACACTACAGCACTGTTCTCCAATACTGTGTTAATCTAGATTATTACACTACAGCACTGTTCTCCAATACTGTGTTAATCTAGATTATTACACTACAGCACTGTTCTCCAATACTGTATTACTCTAGATTATTACACTACAGCACTGTTCTCCAATACTGTATTACTGATAGATTATTACACTACAGCACTGTTCTCCAATACTGTGTTACTCTATATTATTACACTACAGCACTGTTCTCCAATACTGTGTTACTCTAGATTATTACACTACAGCACTGTTCTCAAATACTGTATTACTCTAGATTATTACACTACAGCACTGTTCTCCAATACTGTGTTAATCTAGATTATTACACTACAGCACTGTTCTCCAATACTGTATTACTCTAGATTATTACACTACAGCACTGTTCTCCAATACTGTATTACTCTAGATTATTACACTACAGCACTGTTCTCCAATACTGTGCTACTCTAGATTATTACACTACAGCACTGTTCTCAAATACTGTATTACTCTAGATTATTACACTACAGCAATGTTCTCCAATACTGTGTTAATCTAGATTATTACACTACAGCACTGTTCTCCAATACTGTATTACTCTAGATTATTACACTACAACACTGTTCTCCAATACTGTATTACTGCTAGATTATTACACTACAGCACTGTTCTCCAATACTTTATTACTGTAGATTATTACACTACAGCATTGTTCTCCAATACTCTGTTACTCTAGATTATTACACTACAGCACTGTTCTCCAATACTGTATTACCCGCTAGATTATTACACTACAGCACTGTTCTCCAATACTGTATTACTGCTAGAATATTACACTACAGCACTGTTCTCCAATACTGTATTACCCGCTAGATTATTACACTACAGCACTGTTCTCCAATACTGTATTACTGCTAGAATATTACACTACAGCACTGTTCTCCAATACTGTGTTAATCTAGATTATTACACTACAGCACTGTTCTCCAATACTGTGTTAATCTAGATTATTACACTACAGCACTGTTCTCCAATACTGTGTTAATCTAGATTATTACACTACAGCACTGTTCTCCAATACTGTGTTAATCTAGATTATTACACTACAGCACTGTTCCCCAATACTGTATACCCGCTAGATTATTACACTACAGCACTGTTCTCCAATACTGTATTACTGCTAGATTATTACACTACAGCACTGTTCTCCAATACTGTATTACTCTAGATTATTACACTACAGCACTGTTCTCCAATACTGTGTTACTCTAGATTATTACACTACAGCACTGTTCTCCAATACTGTGTTAATCTAGATTATTACACTACAGCACTGTTCTCCAATACTCTGTTAATCTAGACTATTACACTACAGCACTGTTCCCCAATACTGTTTTACTCTAGATTATTACACTACAGCACTGTTCTCCAATACTGTATTACCCGCTAGATTATTACACTACAGCACTGTTCTCCAATACTGTATTACTCTAGATTATTACACTACAGCACTGTTCTCCAATACTGTATTACTCTAGATTATTACACTACAGCACTGTTCTCCAATACTGTGTTACTCTAGATTATTACACTACAGCACTGTTCTCAAATACTGTATTACTCTAGATTATTACACTACAGCATTGTTCTCCAATACTGTGTTAATCTAGATTATTACACTACAGCACTGTTCTCCAATACTGTATTACTCTAGATTATTACACTACAACACTGTTCTCCAATACTGTATTACTGCTAGATTATTACACTACAGCACTGTTCTCCAATACTTTATTACTCTAGATTATTACACTACAGCATTGTTCTCCAATACTGTGTTACTCTAGATTATTACACTACAGCACTGTTCTCCAATACTGTATTACCCGCTAGATTATTACACTACAGCACTGTTCTCCAATACTGTATTACTGCTAGAATATTACACTACAGCACTGTTCTCCAATACTGTATTACCCGCTAGATTATTACACTACAGCACTGTTCTCCAATACTGTATTACTGCTAGAATATTACACTACAGCACTGTTCTCCAATACTGTGTTAATCTAGATTATTACACTACAGCACTGTTCTCCAATACTGTGTTAATCTAGATTATTACACTACAGCACTGTTCTCCAATACTGTGTTAATCTAGATTATTACACTACAGCACTGTTCTCCAATACTGTGTTCATCTAGATTATTACACTACAGCACTGTTCCCCAATACTGTACTACCCGCTAGATTATTACACTACAGCACTGTTCTCCAATACTGTATTACTGCTAGATTATTACACTACAGCACTGTTCTCCAATACTGTATTACTCTAGATTATTACACTACAGCACTGTTCTCCAATACTGTGTTACTCTAGATTATTACACTACAGCACTGTTCTCCAATACTGTGTTAATCTAGATTATTACACTACAGCACTGTTCTCCAATACTCTGTTAATCTAGACTATTACACTACAGCACTGTTCCCCAATACTGTATTACTCTAGATTATTACACTACAGCACTGTTCTCCAATACTGTATTACCCGCTAGATTATTACACTACAGCACTGTTCTCCAATACTGTATTACTGCTAGAATATTACACTACAGCACTGTTCTCCAATACTGTATTACCCGCTAGATTATTACACTACAGCACTGTTCTCCAATACTGTATTACTGCTAGAATATTACACTACAGCACTGTTCTCCAATACTGTGTTAATCTAGATTATTACACTACAGCACTGTTCTCCAATACTGTGTTAATATAGATTATTACACTACAGCACTGTTCTCCAATACTGTGTTAATCTAGATTATTACACTACAGCACTGTTCTCCAATACTGTATTACTCTAGATTATTACACTACAGCACTGTTCTCCAATACTGTATTACTGATAGATTATTACACTACAGCACTGTTCTCCAATACTGTATTACTCTAGATTATTACACTACAGCACTGTTCTCCAATACTGTATTACTGATAGATTATTACACTACAGCACTGTTCTCCAATACTGTATTACTCTAGATTATTACACTACAGCACTGTTCTCCAATACTGTATTGCTCTAGATTATTAAACTACAGCACTGTTCTCCAATACTGTGTTAATCTAGATTATTACACTACAGCACTGTTCTCCAATACTGTGTTAATCTAGATTATTACACTACAGCACTGTTCTCCAATACTGTATTACTCTAGATTATTACACTACAGCACTGTTCTCCAATACTGTATTACTCTAGATTATTACACTACAGCACTGTTCTCCAATACTGTATTACTCTAGATTATTACACTACAGCACTGTTCTCCAATACTGTGTTACTCTAGATTATTACACTACAGCACTGTTCTCCAATACTGTGTTACTCTAGATTATTACACTACAGCACTGTTCTCAAATACTGTATTACTCTAGATTATTACACTACAGCACTGTTCTCCAATACTGTGTTAATCTAGATTATTACACTACAGCACTGTTCTCCAATACTGTATTACTGCTAGATTATTACACTACAGCACTGTTCTCCAATACTGTATTACTGCTAGATTATTACACTACAGCACTGTTCTCCAATACTGTGTTAATCTAGATTATTACACTACAGCACTGTTCTCCAATACTGTGTTAATCTAGATTATTACACTACAGCACTGTTCCCCAATACTGTATTACTGATAGATTATTACACTACAGCACTGTTCTCCAATACTGTATTACTGATAGATTATTACACTACAGCACTGTTCTCCAATACTGTGTTACTCTAGATTATTACACTACAGCACTGTTCTCCAATACTGTATTACTGATAGATTATTACACTACAGCACTGTTCTCCAATACTGTGTTAATCTAGATTATTACACTACAGCACTGTTCTCCAATACTGTATTACTGATAGATTATTACACTACAGCACTGTTCTCCAATACTGTATTACTGATAGATTATTACACTACAGCACTGTTCTCCAATGTATTACTGATAGATTATTACACTACAGCACTGTTCTCCAATACTGTATTACTGATAGATTATTACACTACAGCACTGTTCTCCAATACTGTATTACTGCTAGATTATTACACTACAGCACTGTTCTCCAATACTGTATTACTGCTAGATTATTACACTACAGCACTGTTCTCCAATACTGTATTACTGCTAGATTATTACACTACAGCACTGTTCTCCAATACTGTATTACTGATAGATTATTACACTACAGCACTGTTCTCCAATACTGTATTACTGCTAGATTATTACACTACAGCACTGTTCTCCAATACTGTATTACCCGCTAGATTATTACACTACAGCACTGTTCTCCAATACTGTATTACTGCTAGATTATTACACTACAGCACTGTTCTCCAATACTGTATTACTGCTAGATTATTACACTACAGCACTGTTCTCCAATACTGTATTACTGCTAGATTATTACACTACAGCACTGTTCTCCAATACTGTATTACTCTAGATTATTACACTACAGCACTGTTCTCCAATACTGTATTACTGATAGATTATTACACTACAGCACTGTTCTCCAATACTGTGTTAATCTAGATTATTACACTACAGCACTGTTCTCCAATACTGTATTACTGATAGATTATTACACTACAGCACTGTTCTCCAATACTGTATTACTCTAGATTATTACACTACAGCACTGTTCTCCAATACTGTATTACTCTAGATTATTAAACTACAGCACTGTTCTCCAATACTGTGTTAATCTAGATTATTACACTACAGCACTGTTCTCCAATACTGTGTTAATCTAGATTATTACACTACAGCACTGTTCTCCAATACTGTGTTAATCTAGATTATTACACTACATCACTGTTCTCCAATACTGTATTACTCTAGATTATTACACTACAGCACTGTTCTCCAATACTGTGTTACTGATAGATTATTACACTACAGCACTGTTCTCCAATACTGTGTTACTCTATATTATTACACTACAGCACTGTTCTCCAATACTGTGTTACTCTAGATTATTACACTACAGCACTGTTCTCAAATACTGTATTCCTCTAGATTATTACACTACAGCACTGTTCTCCAATACTGTGTTAATCTAGATTATTACACTACAGCACTGTTCTCCAATACTGTATTACTCTAGATTATTACACTACAGCACTGTTCTCCAATACTGTATTACTCTAGATTATTACACTACAGCACTGTTCTCCAATACTGTGTTACTCTAGATTATTACACTACAGCACTGTTCTCAAATACTGTATTACTCTAGATTATTACACTACAGCACTGTTCTCCAATACTGTGTTAATCTAGATTATTACACTACAGCACTGTTCTCCAATACTGTATTACTCTAGATTATTACACTACAGCACTGTTCTCCAATACTGTATTACTGCTAGATTATTACACTACAGCACTGTTCTCCAATACTGTATTACTGTAGATTATTACACTACAGCACTGTTCTCCAATACTGTGTTACTCTAGATTATTACACTACAGCACTGTTCTCCAATACTGTATTACCCGCTAGATTATTACACTACAGCACTGTTCTCCAATACTGTATTACTGCTAGATTATTACACTACAGCACTGTTCTCCAATACTGTATTACCCGCTAGATTATTACACTACAGCACTGTTCTCCAATACTGTATTACTGCTAGAATATTACACTACAGCACTGTTCTCCAATACTGTGTTAATCTAGATTATTACACTACAGCACTGTTCTCCAATACTGTGTTAATCTAGATTATTACACTACAGCACTGTTCTCCAATACTGTGTTAATCTAGATTATTACACTACAGCACTGTTCTCCAATACTGTGTTATCTAGATTATTACACTACAGCACTGTTCTCCAATACTGTACTTACCCGATAGATTATTACACTACAGCACTGTTCTCCAATACTGTATTACTGCTAGATTATTACACTACAGCACTGTTCTCCAATACTGTATTACTCTAGATTATTACACTACAGCACTGTTCTCCAATACTGTGTTACTCTAGATTATTACACTACAGCACTGTTCTCCAATACTGTGTTAATCTAGATTATTACACTACAGCACTGTTCTCCAATACTGTGTTAATCTAGACTATTACACTACAGCACTGTTCTCCAATACTGTGTTACTCTAGATTATTACACTACAGCACTGTTCTCCAATACTGTATTACTCTAGATTATTACACTACAGCACTGTTCTCCAATACTGTATTACTCTAGATTATTACACTACAGCACTGTTCTCCAATACTGTATTACTCTAGATTATTACACTACAGCACTGTTCTCCAATACTGTGTTACTCTAGATTATTACACTACAGCACTGTTCTCCAATACTGTATTACTCTAGATTATTACACTACAGCACTGTTCTCCAATACTGTGTTAATCTAGATTATTACACTACAGCACTGTTCTCCAATACTGTATTACTCTAGATTATTACACTACAGCACTGTTCTCCAATACTGTATTACTGCTAGATTATTACACTACAGCACTGTTCTCAAATACTGTATTACTCTAGATTATTACACTACAGCATTGTTCTCCAATACTGTGTTACTCTAGATTATTACACTACAGCACTGTTCTCCAATACTGTATTACCCGCTAGATTATTCCACTACAGCACTGTTCTCCAATACTGTATTACTGCTAGAATATTACACTACAGCACTGTTCTCCAATACTGTATTACTCTAGATTATTACACTACAGCACTGTTCTCCAATACTGTATTACTGCTAGAATATTACACTACAGCACTGTTCTCCAATACTGTGTTAATCTAGATTATTACACTACAGCACTGTTCTCCAATACTGTGTTAATCTAGATTATTACACTACAGCACTGTTCTCCAATACTGTGTTAATCTAGATTATTACACTACAGCACTGTTCTCCAATACTGTGTTACTCTAGATTATTACACTACAGCACTGTTCTCCAATACTGTACACTACAGCACTGTTCTCCAATACTGTATTACTGCTAGATTATTACACTACAGCACTGTTCTCCAATACTGTATTACTCTAGATTATTACACTACAGCACTGTTCTCCAATACTGTGTTACTCTAGATTATTACACTACAGCACTGTTCTCCAATACTGTGTTAATCTAGATTATTACACTACAGCACTGTTCTCCAATACTGTGTTAATCTAGATTATTACACTACAGCACTGTTCTCCAATACTGTATTACTCTAGATTATTACACTACAGCACTGTTCTCCAATACTGTATTACTGATAGATTATTACACTACAGCACTGTTCTCCAATACTGTATTACTGCTAGATTATTACACTACAGCACTGTTCTCCAATACTGTATTACTGCTAGATTATTACACTACAGCACTGTTCTCCAATACTGTATTACTGCTAGAATATTACACTACAGCACTGTTCTCCAATACTGTGTTAATCTAGATTATTACACTACAGCACTGTTCTCCAATACTGTGTTAATATAGATTATTACACTACAGCACTGTTCTCCAATACTGTGTTAATCTAGATTATTACACTACAGCACTGTTCTCCAATACTGTGTTAATCTAGATTATTATACTACAGCACTGTTCTCCAATACTGTGTTAATCTAGATTATTACACTACAGCACTGTTCCCCAATACTGTATTACCCGCTAGATTATTACACTACAGCACTGTTCTCCAATACTGTACTACTGCTAGATTATTACACTACAGCACTGTTCTCCAATACTGTGTTATTCTAGATTATTACACTACAGCACTGTTCTCCAATACTTTATTACTCTAGATTATTACACTACAGCACTGTTCTCCAATACTGTGTTACTCTAGATTATTACACTACAGCACTGTTCTCCAATACTGTATTACTCTAGATTATTACACTACAGCACTGTTCCCCAATACTGTATTACTCTAGATTATTACACTACAGCACTGTTCTCCAATACTGTATTACTCGCTAGATTATTACACTACAGCACTGTTCTCCAATACTGTATTACTGCTAGATTATTTCACTACAGCACTGTTCTCCAATACTGTGTTAATCTAGATTATTACACTACAGCACTGTTCTCCAATACTGTATTACTGATAGATTATTACACTACAGCACTGTTCCCCAATACTGTATTACTCTAGGTTATTACACTACAGCACTGTTCTCCAATACTGTATTACTGATAGATTATTACACTACAGCACTGTTCTCCAATACTGTATTACCCACTAGATTATTACACTACAGCACTGTTCTCCAATACTGTATTACTGCTAGAATATTACACTACAGCACTGTTCTCCAATACTGTATTACTGCTAGATTATTACACTACAGCACTGTTCTCCAATACTGTATTACTGCTAGATTATTACACTACAGCACTGTTCTCCAATACTGTGTTAATCTAGATTATTACACTACAGCACTGTTCTCCAATACTGTGTTAATCTAGATTATTACACTACAGCACTGTTCTCCAATACTGTATTACTCTAGATTATTACACTACAGCACTGTTCTCCAATACTGTATTACTCTAGATTATTACACTACAGCACTGTTCTCCAATACTGTGTTAATCTAGATTATTACACTACAGCACTGTTCTCCAATACTGTGTTAATCTAGATTATTACACTACAGCACTGTTCTCCAATACTGTATTACTCTAGATTATTACACTACAGCACTGTTCTCCAATACTGTGTTACTCTATATTATTACACTACAGCACTGTTCTCCAATACTGTGTTACTCTAGATTATTACACTACAGCACTGTTCTCAAATACTGTATTACTCTAGATTATTACACTACAGCAATGTTCTCCAATACTGTGTTAATCTAGATTATTACACTACAGCACTGTTCTCCAATACTGTATTACTCTAGATTATTACACTACAGCACTGTTCTCCAATACTGTATTACTGCTAGATTATTACACTACAGCACTGTTCTCCAATACTGTGTTAATCTAGATTATTACACTACAGCACTGTTCTCCAATACTCTGTTAATCTAGACTATTACACTACAGCACTGTTCTCCAACACTGTGTTACTGATAGATTATTACACTACAGCACTGTTCTCCAACACTGTATTACTGATAGATTATTACACTACAGCACTGTTCTCCAATACTGTGTTACTCTAGATTATTACACTACAGCACTGTTCTCCAACACTGTATTACTGATAGATTATTACACTACAGCACTGTTCTCCAATACTGTGTTAATCTAGATTATTACACTACAGCACTGTTCTCCAATACTGTGTTACTGATAGATTATTACACTACAGCACTGTTCTCCAATACTGTGTTACTGATAGATTATTACACTACAGCACTGTTCTCCAATACTGTATTACTGATAGATTATTACACTACAGCACTGTTCTCCAATACTGTATTACTGATAGATTATTACACTACAGCACTGTTCTCCAATACTGTATTACTGCTAGATTATTACACTACAGCACTGTTCTCCAATACTGTATTACTGCTAGATTATTACACTACAGCACTGTTCTCCAATACTGTATTACCCGCTAGATTATTACACTACAGCACTGTTCTCCAATACTGTATTACTGCTAGAATATTACACTACAGCACTGTTCTCCAATACTGTGTTAATCTAGATTATTACACTACAGCACTGTTCTCCAATACTGTATTACTGCTAGATTATTACACTACAGCACTGTTCTCCAATACTGTTATTACTCTAGATTATTACACTACAGCACTGTTCTCCAATACTGTGTTACTCTAGATTATTACACTACAGCACTGTTCTCCAATACTGTATTACTGATAGATTATTACACTACAGCACTGTTCCCCAATACTGTATTACTCTAGGTTATTACACTACAGCACTGTTCTCCAATACTGTGTTAATCTAGATTATTACACTACAGCACTGTTCTCCAATACTGTGTTAATCTAGATTATTACACTACAGCACTGTTCTCCAATACTGTGTTAATCTAGATTATTACACTACAGCACTGTTCTCCAATACTGTATTACTCTAGATTATTACACTACAGCACTGTTCTCCAATACTGTGTTACTCTATATTATTACACTACAGCACTGTTCTCCAATACTGTGTTACTCTAGATTATTACACTACAGCACTGTTCTCAAATACTGTATTACTCTAGATTATTACACTACAGCACTGTTCTCCAATACTGTGTTAATCTAGATTATTACACTACAGCACTGTTCTCCAATACTGTATTACTCTAGATTATTACACTACAGCACTGTTCTCCAATACTGTATTACTCTAGATTATTACACTACAGCACTGTTCTCCAATACTGTGCTACTCTAGATTATTACACTACAGCACTGTTCTCAAATACTGTATTACTCTAGATTATTACACTACAGCACTGTTCTCCAATACTGTGTTAATCTAGATTATTACACTACAGCACTGTTCTCCAATACTGTATTACTCTAGATTATTACACTACAACACTGTTCTCCAATACTGTATTACTGCTAGATTATTACACTACAGCACTGTTCTCCAATACTTTATTACTGTAGATTATTACACTACAGCATTGTTCTCCAATACTCTGTTACTCTAGATTATTACACTACAGCACTGTTCTCCAATACTGTATTACTCTAGATTATTACACTACAGCACTGTTCTCCAATACTGTATTACTGCTAGATTATTACACTACAGCACTGTTCTCCAATACTGTATTACTGCTAGATTATTACACTACAGCACTGTTCTCCAATACTGTATTACTGATAGATTATTACACTACAGCACTGTTCTCCAATACTGTATTACTGCTAGATTATTACACTACAGCACTGTTCTCCAATACTGTATTACTGCTAGATTATTACACTACAGCACTGTTCTCCAATACTGTATTACCCGCTAGATTATTACACTACAGCACTGTTCTCCAATACTGTATTACTCTAGATTATTACACTACAGCACTGTTCTCCAATACTGTATTACTCTAGATTATTACACTACAGCACTGTTCTCCAATACTGTGTTACTCTAGATTATTACACTACAGCACTGTTCTCAAATACTGTATTACTCTAGATTATTACACTACAGCACTGTTCTCCAATACTGTGTTACTCTAGATTATTACACTACAGCACTGTTCTCCAATACTGTATTACTCTAGATTATTACACTACAGCACTGTTCTCCAATACTGTATTACTGCTAGATTATTACACTACAGCACTGTTCTCCAATACTGTATTACTCTAGATTATTACACTACAGCACTGTTCTCCAATACTGTATTACTGATAGATTATTACACTACAGCACTGTTCTCCAATACTGTATTACTGCTAGATTATTACACTACAGCACTGTTCTCCAATACTGTATTACTGCTAGATTATTACACTACAGCACTGTTCTCCAATACTGTGTTAATCTAGATTATTACACTACAGCACTGTTCTCCAATACTGTGTTAATCTAGATTATTACACTACAGCACTGTTCTCAATACTGTGTTACTCTAGATTATTACACTACAGCACTGTTCTCCAATACTGTATTACTCTAGATTATTACACTACAGCACTGTTCTGTATTACTCTAGATTATTACACTGCACTGTTCTCCAATACTTATTACTCTAGATTATTACACTACAGCACTGTTCTCCAATACTGTGTTACTCTAGATTATTACACTACAGCACTGTTCTCCAATACTGTGTTACTCTAGATTATTACACTACAGCACTGTTCTCCAATACTGTGTTACTCTAGATTATTACACTACAGCACTGTTCTCCAATACTGTATTACTCTAGATTATTACACTACAGCACTGTTCTCCAATACTGTATTACTCTAGATTATTACACTACAGCACTGTTCTCCAATACTGTATTACTGCTAGATTATTACACTACAGCACTGTTCTCCAATACTGTATTACCCGCTAGATTATTACACTACAGCACTGTTCTCCAATACTGTATTACTGCTAGATTATTACACTACAGCACTGTTCTCCAATACTGTGTTACTCTAGATTATTACACTACAGCACTGTTCTCCAATACTGTGTTAATCTAGATTATTACACTACAGCACTGTTCTCCAATACTGTGTTAATCTAGATTATTACACTACAGCACTGTTCTCCAATACTGTGTTATCTAGATTATTACACTACAGCACTGTTCTCCAATACTGTGTTAATCTAGATTATTACACTACAGCACTGTTCTCCAATACTGTATTACTCTAGATTATTACACTACAGCACTGTTCTCCAATACTGTATTACTGCTAGATTATTACACTACAGCACTGTTCTCCAATACTGTGTTAATCTAGATTATTACACTACAGCACTGTTCTCCAATACTGTATTACTCTAGATTATTACACTACAGCACTGTTCTCCAATACTGTGTTACTCTAGATTATTACACTACAGCACTGTTCTCCAATACTGTATTACTCTAGATTATTACACTACAGCACTGTTCTCCAATACTGTGTTACTCTAGATTATTACACTACAGCACTGTTCTCCAATACTGTATTACTCTAGATTATTACACTACAGCACTGTTCTCCAATACTGTGTTAATCTAGATTATTACACTACAGCACTGTTCTCCAATACTGTGTTACTCTAGATTATTACACTACAGCACTGTTCTCCAATACTGTGTTACTGATAGATTATTACACTACAGCACTGTTCTCCAATACTGTATTACTGATAGATTATTACACTACAGCACTGTTCTCCAATACTGTATTACTCTAGATTATTACACTACAGCACTGTTCTCCAATACTGTATTACTGATAGATTATTACACTACAGCACTGTTCTCCAATACTGTGTTACTCTAGATTATTACACTACAGCACTGTTCTCCAATACTGTATTACTGATAGATTATTACACTACAGCACTGTTCTCCAATACTGTGTTACTGATAGATTATTACACTACAGCACTGTTCTCCAATACTGTATTACTGATAGATTATTACACTACAGCACTGTTCTCCAATACTGTATTACTGATAGATTATTACACTACAGCACTGTTCTCCAATACTGTATTACTCTAGATTATTACACTACAGCACTGTTCTCCAATACTGTATTACTCTAGATTATTACACTACAGCACTGTTCTCCAATACTGTATTACCCGCTAGATTATTACACTACAGCACTGTTCTCCAATACTGTATTACTTATTTACACTACAGCACTGTTCTCCAATACTGTATTACTAGATTATTACACTAGACTGTTCTCATTGTACAGATTATTACACTACAGCACTGTTCTCCAATACTGTATTACTCTAGATTATTACACTACAGCACTGTTCTCCAATACTGTATTACTCTAGATTATTACACTACAGCACTGTTCTCCAATACTGTATTACTGATAGATTATTACACTACAGCACTGTTCTCCAATACTGTATTACTCTAGATTATTACACTACAGCACTGTTCTCCAATACTGTGTTAATCTAGATTATTACACTACAGCACTGTTCTCCAATACTGTGTTAATCTAGATTATTACACTACAGCACTGTTCTCCAATACTGTGTTAATCTAGATTATTACACTACAGCACTGTTCTCCAATACTGTATTACTCTAGATTATTACACTACAGCACTGTTCTCCAATACTGTGTTACTCTATATTATTACACTACAGCACTGTTCTCCAATACTGTGTTACTCTAGATTATTACACTACAGCACTGTTCTCCAATACTGTATTACTCTAGATTATTACACTACAGCACTGTTCTCCAATACTGTGTTAATCTAGATTATTACACTACAGCACTGTTCTCCAATACTGTATTACTCTAGATTATTACACTACAGCACTGTTCTCCAATACTGTATTACTCTAGATTATTACACTACAGCACTGTTCTCCAATACTGTGTTACTCTAGATTATTACACTACAGCACTGTTCTCAAATACTGTATTACTCTAGATTATTACACTACAGTACTGTTCTCCAATACTGTGTTAATCTAGATTATTACACTACAGCACTGTTCTCCAATACTGTATTACTCTAGATTATTACACTACAGCACTGTTCTCCAATACTGTATTACTGATAGATTATTACACTTGTTCTCCAATACTATTACTGTAGCACTGTTGTTCTCCAATACTGTGTTACTCTAGATTATTACACTACAGCACTGTTCTCCAATACTGTATTACTCTAGATTATTACACTACAGCACTGTTCTCCAATACTGTATTACTGATAGATTATTACACTACAGCACTGTTCCCCAATACTGTATTACTCTAGGTTATTACACTACAGCACTGTTCTCCAATACTGAATTACTGATAGATTATTACACTACAGCACTGTTCTCCAATACTGTATTACCCACTAGATTATTACACTACAGCACTGTTCTCCAATACTGTATTACTGCTAGATTATTACACTACAGCACTGTTCTCCAATACTGTATTACTGCTAGATTATTACACTACAGCACTGTTCTCCAATACTGTATTACTCTAGATTATTACACTACAGCACTGTTCTCCAATACTGTATTACTCTAGATTATTACACTACAGCACTGTTCTCCAATACTGTGTTACTGTTATTACACTACAGCACTGTTCTCAAATACTGTATTACTCTAGATTATTACACTACAGCACTGTTCTCCAATACTGTGTTATTAGATTATTACACTACAGCACTGTTCTCCAATACTGTATTACTCTAGATTATTACACTACAGCACTGTTCTCCAATACTGTATTACTGATAGATTATTACACTACAGCACTGTTCTCCAATACTGTATTACTCTAGATTATTACACTACAGCACTGTTCTCCAATACTGTATTACTGATAGATTATTACACTACAGCACTGTTCTCCAATACTGTATTACTGATAGATTATTACACTACAGCACTGTTCCCCAATACTGTATTACTCTAGGTTATTACACTACAGCACTGTTCTCCAATACTGTGTTAATCTAGATTATTACACTACAGCACTGTTCTCCAATACTGTGTTAATCTAGATTATTACACTACAGCACTGTTCTCCAATACTGTGTTAATCTAGATTATTACACTACAGCACTGTTCTCCAATACTGTGTTAATCTAGATTATTACACTACAGCACTGTTCTCCAATACTGTATTACTCTAGATTATTACACTACAGCACTGTTCTCCAATACTGTATTACTCTAGATTATTACACTACAGCACTGTTCTCCAATACTGTGTTACTCTATATTATTACACTACAGCACTGTTCTCCAATACTGTGTTACTCTAGATTATTACACTACAGCACTGTTCTCCAATACTGTGTTACTCTAGATTATTACACTACAGCACTGTTCTCCAATACTGTATTACTCTAGATTATTACACTACAGCACTGTTCTCCAATACTGTATTACTCTAGATTATTACACTACAGCACTGTTCTCCAATACTGTATTACTGCTAGATTATTACACTACAGCACTGTTCTCCAATACTGTATTACTGCTAGATTATTACACTACAGCACTGTTCTCCAATACTGTATTACTGCTAGATTATTACACTACAGCACTGTTCTCCAATACTGTGTTAATCTAGATTATTACACTACAGCACTGTTCTCCAATACTGTGTTAATCTAGATTATTACACTACAGCACTGTTCTCCAATACTGTGTTAATCTAGATTATTACACTACAGCACTGTTCTCCAATACTGTGTTAATCTAGATTATTACACTACAGCACTGTTCTCCAATACTGTGTTACTCTAGATTATTACACTACAGCACTGTTCTCCAATACTGTATTACTGCTAGATTATTACACTACAGCACTGTTCTCCAATACTGTATTACTGATAGATTATTACACTACAGCACTGTTCTCCAATACTGTGTTATTAGATTATTACACTACAGCACTGTTCTCCAATACTGTATTTACTCTAGATTATTACACTACAGCACTGTTCTCCAATACTGTGTTACTCTAGATTATTACACTACAGCACTGTTCTCAATACTGTATTACTCTAGATTATTACACTACAGCACTGTTCTCCAATACTGTATTACTCTAGATTATTACACTACAGCACTGTTCTCCAATACTGTATTACTGATAGATTATTACACTACAGCACTGTTCTCCAATACTGTATTACTGCTAGATTATTACACTACAGCACTGTTCTCCAATACTGTGTTAATCTAGATTATTACACTGCACTTTCTCCAATACTGTATTACTGATAGATTATTACACTACAGCACTGTTCTCCAATACTGTATTACTCTAGATTATTACACTACAGCACTGTTCTCACTGTTCAATACTGTATTACTGATAGATTATTACACTACAGCACTGTTCTCCAATACTGTATTACTGATAGATTATTACACTACAGCACTGTTCTCCAATACTGTATTACTGATAGATTATTACACTACAGCACTGTTCTCCAACACTGTATTACTGATAGATTATTACACTACAGCACTGTTCTCCAATACTGTATTACTGCTAGATTATTACACTACAGCACTGTTCTCCAATACTGTGTTAATCTAGATTATTACTACAGCACTGTTCTCCAATATTATTACACTACAGCACTGTTCCCCAATACTGTATTACTCTAGGTTATTACACTACAGCACTGTTCTCCAATACTGTATTACTCTAGATTATTACACTACAGCACTGTTCTCCAATACTGTGTTACTCTAGATTATTACACTACAGCACTGTTCTCCAATACTGTGTTACTCTAGATTATTACACTACAGCACTGTTCTCCAATACTGTATTACTCTAGATTATTACACTACAGCACTGTTCTCCAATACTGTGTTACTCTAGATTATTACACTACAGCACTGTTCTCCAATACTGTGTTACTCTAGATTATTACACTACAGCACTGTTCTCAATACTGTATTACTCTAGATTATTACACTACAGCACTGTTCTCCAATACTGTGTTACTCTAGATTATTACACTACAGCACTGTTCTCCAATACTGTATTACTCTAGATTATTACACTACAGCACTGTTCTCCAATACTGTATTACTGTAGATTATTACACTACAGCACTGTTCTCCAATACTGTGTTACTAGATTATTACACTACAGCACTGTTCTCCAATACTGTGTTACTCTAGATTATTACACTACAGCACTGTTCTCCAATACTGTGTTTACTGTAGATTATTACACTACAGCACTGTTCTCCAATACTGTATTACTGATAGATTATTACACTACAGCACTGTTCTCCAATACTGTGTTACTCTAGATTATTACACTACAGCACTGTTCTCCAATACTGTATTACTCTAGATTATTACACTACAGCACTGTTCTCCAATACTGTATTACTCTAGATTATTACACTACAGCACTGTTCTCCAATACTGTATTACTGATAGATTATTACACTACAGCACTGTTCTCCAATACTGTATTACTGATAGATTATTACACTACAGCACTGTTCTCCAATACTGTATTACTGCTAGATTATTACACTACAGCACTGTTCTCCAATACTGTATTACTGATAGATTATTACACTACAGCACTGTTCTCCAATACTGTATTACTGATAGATTATTACACTACAGCACTGTTCTCCAATACTGTATTACTGTAGATTATTACACTACAGCACTGTTCTCCAATACTGTATTACTGTATTACTGATAGATTATTACACTACAGCACTGTTCTCCAATACTGTATTACTCTAGATTATTACACTACAGCACTGTTCTCCAATACTGTGTTAATCTAGATTATTACACTACAGCACTGTTCTCCAATACTGTATTACTGATAGATTATTACACTACAGCACTGTTCTCCAATACTGTATTACTCTAGATTATTACACTACAGCACTGTTCTCCAATACTGTATTACTCTAGATTATTACACTACAGCACTGTTCTCCAATACTGTGTTAATCTAGATTATTACACTACAGCACTGTTCTCCAATACTGTGTTAGATTATTACACTACAGCACTGTTCTCCAATACTGTGTTACTCTAGATTATTACACTACAGCACTGTTCTCCAATACTGTATTACTCTAGATTATTACACTACAGCACTGTTCTCCAATACTGTGTTACTCTAGATTATTACACTACAGCACTGTTCTCCAATACTGTGTTACTCTAGATTATTACACTACAGCACTGTTCTCCAATACTGTATTACTCTAGATTATTACACTACAGCACTGTTCTCCAATACTGTGTTAATCTAGATTATTACACTACAGCACTGTTCTCCAATACTGTATTACTCTAGATTATTACACTACAGCACTGTTCTCCAATACTGTATTACTCTAGATTATTACACTACAGCACTGTTCTCCAATACTGTGTTACTCTAGATTATTACACTACAGCACTGTTCTCCAATACTGTTATTAGATTATTACACTACAGCACTGTTCTCCAATACTGTATTACTGATAGATTATTACACTACAGCACTGTTCTCCAATACTGTATTACTGATAGATTATTACACTACAGCACTGTTCCCCAATACTGTATTACTCTAGGTTATTACACTACAGCACTGTTCTCCAATACTGTATTACTGATAGATTATTACACTACAGCACTGTTCTCCAATACTGTGTTACTCTAGATTATTACACTACAGCACTGTTCTCCAATACTGTATTACTGATAGATTATTACACTACAGCACTGTTCTCCAATACTGTATTACTGATAGATTATTACACTACAGCACTGTTCTCCAATACTGTATTACTGATAGATTATTACACTACAGCACTGTTCTCCAATACTGTATTACTGATAGATTATTACACTACAGCACTGTTCTCCAATACTGTATTACTGATAGATTATTACACTACAGCACTGTTCTCCAATACTGTATTACTGATAGATTATTACACTACAGCACTGTTCTCCAATACTGTATTACTGCTAGATTATTACACTACAGCACTGTTCTCCAATACTGTATTACTGCTAGATTATTACACTACAGCACTGTTCTCCAATACTGTATTACTGCTAGATTATTACACTACAGCACTGTTCTCCAATACTGTATTACTGCTAGATTATTACACTACAGCACTGTTCTCCAATACTGTATTACTGCTAGATTATTACACTACAGCACTGTTCTCCAATACTGTATTACTGCTAGATTATTACACTACAGCACTGTTCCCCAATACTGTATTACTCTAGGTTATTACACTACAGCACTGTTCTCCAATACTGTGTTAATCTAGATTATTACACTACAGCACTGTTCTCCAATACTGTATTACTGATAGATTATTACACTACAGCACTGTTCTCCAATACTGTGTTACTCTAGATTATTACACTACAGCACTGTTCTCCAATACTGTATTACTGATAGATTATTACACTACAGCACTGTTCTCCAATACTGTATTACTCTAGATTATTACACTACAGCACTGTTCTCCAATACTGTATTACTCTAGATTATTACACTACAGCACTGTTCTCCAATACTGTGTTAATCTAGATTATTACACTACAGCACTGTTCTCCAATACTGTGTTAATCTAGATTATTACACTACAGCACTGTTCTCCAATACTGTGTTAATCTAGATTATTACACTACAGCACTGTTCTCCAATACTGTATTACTCTAGATTATTACACTACAGCACTGTTCTCCAATACTGTGTTACTCTAGATTATTACACTACAGCACTGTTCTCCAATACTGTATTACTCTAGATTATTACACTACAGCACTGTTCTCAATACTGTATTACTCTAGATTATTACACTACAGCACTGTTCTCCAATACTGTGTTACTCTAGATTATTACACTACAGCACTGTTCTCAATACTGTATTACTCTAGATTATTACACTACAGCACTGTTCTCCAATACTGTGTTACTCTAGATTATTACACTACAGCACTGTTCTCCAATACTGTATTACTCTAGATTATTACACTACAGCACTGTTCTCCAATACTGTATTACTCTAGATTATTACACTACAGCACTGTTCTCCAATACTGTATTACTCTAGATTATTACACTACAGCACTGTTCTCCAATACTGTGTTACTCTAGATTATTACACTACAGCACTGTTCTCCAATACTGTATTACTGCTAGATTATTACACTACAGCACTGTTCTCCAATACTGTATTACTGCTAGATTATTACACTACAGCACTGTTCTCCAATACTGTATTACTGCTAGATTATTACACTACAGCACTGTTCTCCAATACTGTATTACTGATAGATTATTACACTACAGCACTGTTCTCCAATACTGTATTACTGATAGATTATTACACTACAGCACTGTTCTCCAATACTGTATTACTGATAGATTATTACACTACAGCACTGTTCTCCAATACTGTATTACTCTAGATTATTACACTACAGCACTGTTCTCCAATACTGTATTACTCTAGATTATTACACTACAGCACTGTTCTCCAATACTGTATTACTCTAGATTATTACACTACAGCACTGTTCTCCAATACTGTGTTACTCTAGATTATTACACTACAGCACTGTTCTCAAATACTGTATTACTCTAGATTATTACACTACAGTACTGTTCTCCAATACTGTGTTAATCTAGATTATTACACTACAGCACTGTTCTCCAATACTGTATTACTCTAGATTATTACACTACAGCACTGTTCTCCAATACTGTATTACTGATAGATTATTACACTACAGCACTGTTCCCCAATACTGTATTACTCTAGGTTATTACACTACAGCACTGTTCTCCAATACTGAATTACTCTAGATTATTACACTACAGCACTGTTCTCCAATACTGTATTACTGATAGATTATTACACTACAGCACTGTTCTCCAATACTGTATTACTGCTAGATTATTACACTACAGCACTGTTCTCCAATACTGTATTACTCTAGATTATTACACTACAGCACTGTTCTCCAATACTGTATTACTGCTAGATTATTACACTACAGCACTGTTCTCCAATACTGTGTTAATCTAGATTATTACACTACAGCACTGTTCTCCAATACTGTGTTATTAGATTATTACACTACAGCACTGTTCTCCAATACTGTGTTAATCTAGATTATTACACTACAGCACTGTTCTCCAATACTGTGTTACTCTAGATTATTACACTACAGCACTGTTCTCCAATACTGTATTACTGCTAGATTATTACACTACAGCACTGTTCTCCAATACTGTATTACTGATAGATTATTACACTACAGCACTGTTCTCCAATACTGTATTACTCTAGATTATTACACTACAGCACTGTTCTCCAATACTGTATTACTCTAGATTATTACACTACAGCACTGTTCTCCAATACTGTGTTACTCTAGATTATTACACTACAGCACTGTTCTCCAATACTGTGTTAACTGATTATTACACTACAGCACTGTTCTCCAATACTGTATTACTTAGATTATTACACTACAGCACTGTTCTCCAATACTGTATTACTGATAGATTATTACACTACAGCACTGTTCTCCAATACTGTATTACTGATAGATTATTACACTACAGCACTGTTCTCCAATACTGTATTACTGATAGATTATTACACTACAGCACTGTTCTCCAATACTGTATTACTGCTAGATTATTACACTACAGCACTGTTCTCCAATACTGTGTTAGCTAGATTATTACACTAGGTTATTACACTACAGCACTGTTCTCCAATACTGTGTTAATCTAGATTATTACACTACAGCACTGTTCTCCAATACTGTGTTAATCTAGATTATTACACTACAGCACTGTTCTCCAATACTGTGTTAATCTAGATTATTACACTACAGCACTGTTCTCCAATACTGTGTTAATCTAGATTATTACACTACAGCACTGTTCTCCAATACTGTATTATTAGATTATTACACTACAGCACTGTTCTCCAATACTGTATTACTGATAGATTATTACACTACAGCACTGTTCTCCAATACTGTGTTACTCTAGATTATTACACTACAGCACTGTTCTCCAATACTGTATTACTCTAGATTATTACACTACAGCACTGTTCTCCAATACTGTGTTACTCTAGATTATTACACTACAGCACTGTTCTCCAATACTGTATTACTCTAGATTATTACACTACAGCACTGTTCTCCAATACTGTATTACTCTAGATTATTACACTACAGCACTGTTCTCCAATACTGTATTACTCTAGATTATTACACTACAGCACTGTTCTCCAATACTGTATTACTCTAGATTATTACACTACAGCACTGTTCTCCAATACTGTATTACTCTAGATTATTACACTACAGCACTGTTCTCCAATACTGTATTACTGATAGATTATTACACTACAGCACTGTTCTCCAATACTGTATTACTCTAGATTATTACACTACAGCACTGTTCTCCAATACTGTATTACTGATAGATTATTACACTACAGCACTGTTCTCCAATACTGTATTACTGATAGATTATTACACTACAGCACTGTTCTCCAATACTGTATTACTGATAGATTATTACACTACAGCACTGTTCTCCAATACTGTATTACTGATAGATTATTACACTACAGCACTGTTCTCCAATACTGTATTACTGATAGATTATTACACTACAGCACTGTTCTCCAATACTGTGTTAATCTAGATTATTACACTACAGCACTGTTCTCCAATACTGTGTTAATCTAGATTATTACACTACAGCACTGTTCTCCAATACTGTATTACTCTAGATTATTACACTACAGCACTGTTCTCCAATACTGTATTACTCTAGATTATTACACTACAGCACTGTTCTCCAATACTGTGTTATTAGATTATTACACTACAGCACTGTTCTCCAATACTGTATTACTCTAGATTATTACACTACAGCACTGTTCTCCAATACTGTTTTACTCTATATTATTACACTACAGCACTGTTCTCCAATACTGTGTTACTCTATATTATTACACTACAGCACTGTTCTCCAATACTGTGTTACTCTAGATTATTACACTACAGCACTGTTCTCCAATTATTACTGTGTTCTCCAATACTGTGTTAATCTAGATTATTACACTACAGCACTGTTCTCCAATACTGTATTACTGCTAGATTATTACACTACAGCACTGTTCTCCAATACTGTATTACTGATAGATTATTACACTACAGCACTGTTCTCCAATACTGTGTTACTCTAGATTATTACACTACAGCACTGTTCTCCAATACTGTGTTAATCTAGATTATTACACTACAGCACTGTTCTCCAATACTGTATTACTGATAGATTATTACACTACAGCACTGTTCTCCAATACTGTATTACTGATAGATTATTACACTACAGCACTGTTCCCCAATACTGTATTACTCTAGGTTATTACACTACAGCACTGTTCTCCAATACTGTATTACTGATAGATTATTACACTACAGCACTGTTCTCCAATACTGTATTACTGCTAGATTATTACACTACAGCACTGTTCTCCAATACTGTATTACTGATAGATTATTACACTACAGCACTGTTCTCCAATACTGTATTACTGATAGATTATTACACTACAGCACTGTTCTCCAATACTGTATTACTGATAGATTATTACACTACAGCACTGTTCTCCAATACTGTATTACTGCTAGATTATTACACTACAGCACTGTTCTCCAATACTGTATTACTAGATTATTACACTACAGCACTGTTCTCCAATACTGTATTACTGCTAGATTATTACACTACAGCACTGTTCTCCAATACTGTATTACTGCTAGATTATTACACTACAGCACTGTTCTCCAATACTGTATTACTGCTAGATTATTACACTACAGCACTGTTCTCCAATACTGTATTACTCTAGATTATTACACTACAGCACTGTTCTCCAATACTGTGTTACTGATAGATTATTACACTACAGCACTGTTCTCCAATACTGTATTACTGATAGATTATTACACTACAGCACTGTTCTCCAATACTGTGTTACTCTAGATTATTACACTACAGCACTGTTCTCCAATACTGTATTACTGATAGATTATTACACTACAGCACTGTTCTCCAATACTGTATTACTCTAGATTATTACACTACAGCACTGTTCTCCAATACTGTATTACTCTAGATTATTACACTACAGCACTGTTCTCCAATACTGTGTTAATCTAGATTATTACACTACAGCACTGTTCTCCAATACTGTGTTAATCTAGATTATTACACTACAGCACTGTTCTCCAATACTGTGTTAATCTAGATTATTACACTACAGCACTGTTCTCCAATACTGTATTACTCTAGATTATTACACTACAGCACTGTTCTCCAATACTGTGTTACTCTAGATTATTACACTACAGCACTGTTCTCCAATACTGTGTTACTCTAGATTATTACACTACAGCACTGTTCTCAAATACTGTATTACTCTAGATTATTACACTACAGCATTGTTCTCCAATACTGTGTTACTCTAGATTATTACACTACAGCACTGTTCTCCAATACTGTATTACTCTAGATTATTACACTACAGCACTGTTCTCCAATACTGTATTACTCTAGATTATTACACTACAGCACTGTTCTCCAATACTGTATTACTCTAGATTATTACACTACAGCACTGTTCTCCAATACTGTGTTACTCTAGATTATTACACTGTGTTCTCCAATACTGTATTACTCTAGATTATTACACTACAGCACTGTTCTCCAATACTGTATTACTCTAGATTATTACACTACAGCACTGTTCTCCAATACTGTATTACTGATAGATTATTACACTACAGCACTGTTCTCCAATACTGTATTACTCTAGATTATTACACTACAGCACTGTTCTCCAATACTGTATTACTCTAGATTATTACACTACAGCACTGTTCTCCAATACTGTATTACTCTAGATTATTACACTACAGCACTGTTCTCCAATACTGTATTACTCTAGATTATTACACTACAGCACTGTTCTCCAATACTGTATTACTCTAGATTATTACACTACAGCACTGTTCTCCAATACTGTGTTAATCTAGATTATTACACTACAGCACTGTTCTCCAATACTGTATTACTGATAGATTATTACACTACAGCACTGTTCTCCAATACTGTATTACTGATAGATTATTACACTACAGCACTGTTCTCCAATACTGTATTACTGCTAGATTATTACACTACAGCACTGTTCTCCAATACTGTATTACTGATAGATTATTACACTACAGCACTGTTCCCCAATACTGTATTACTCTAGGTTATTACACTACAGCACTGTTCTCCAATACTGTATTACTGATAGATTATTACACTACAGCACTGTTCTCCAATACTGTATTACTGATAGATTATTACACTACAGCACTGTTCTCCAATACTGTATTACTCTAGGTTATTACACTACAGCACTGTTCTCCAATACTGTATTACTGATAGATTATTACACTACAGCACTGTTCTCCAATACTGTATTACTGATAGATTATTACACTACAGCACTGTTCTCCAATACTGTATTACTGCTAGATTATTACACTACAGCACTGTTCTCCAATACTGTATTACTGATAGATTATTACACTACAGCACTGTTCTCCAATACTGTATTACTGATAGATTATTACACTACAGCACTGTTCTCCAATACTGTATTACCCTAGATTATTACACTACAGCACTGTTCTCCAATACTGTATTACTGCTAGATTATTACACTACAGCACTGTTCTCCAATACTGTATTACTCTAGATTATTACACTACAGCACTGTTCTCCAATACTGTGTTACTCTAGATTATTACACTACAGCACTGTTCTCCAATACTGTATTACTGATAGATTATTACACTACAGCACTGTTCTCCAATACTGTGTTACTCTAGATTATTACACTACAGCACTGTTCTCCAATACTGTATTACTGATAGATTATTACACTACAGCACTGTTCTCCAATACTGTATTACTCTAGATTATTACACTACAGCACTGTTCTCCAATACTGTATTACTCTAGATTATTACACTACAGCACTGTTCTCCAATACTGTGTTAATCTAGATTATTACACTACAGCACTGTTCTCCAATACTGTGTTAATCTAGATTATTACACTACAGCACTGTTCTCCAATACTGTGTTAATCTAGATTATTACACTACAGCACTGTTCTCCAATACTGTATTACTCTAGATTATTACACTACAGCACTGTTCTCCAATACTGTGTTACTCTAGATTATTACACTACAGCACTGTTCTCCAATACTGTGTTACTCTAGATTATTACACTACAGCACTGTTCTCCAATACTGTATTACTCTAGATTATTACACTACAGCACTGTTCTCCAATACTGTGTTAATCTAGATTATTACACTACAGCACTGTTCTCCAATACTGTATTACTCTAGATTATTACACTACAGCACTGTTCTCCAATACTGTATTACTCTAGATTATTACACTACAGCACTGTTCTCCAATACTGTGTTACTCTAGATTATTACACTACAGCACTGTTCTCAAGTACTGTATTACTCTAGATTATTACACTACAGCACTGTTCTCCAATACTGTGTTAATCTAGATTATTACACTACAGCACTGTTCTCCAATACTGTATTACTCTAGATTATTACACTACAGCACTGTTCTCCAATACTGTATTACTGCTAGATTATTACACTACAGCACTGTTCTCCAATACTGTATTACTGATAGATTATTACACTACAGCACTGTTCTCCAATACTGTGTTACTCTAGATTATTACACTACAGCACTGTTCTCCAATACTGTATTACTGATAGATTATTACACTACAGCACTGTTCTCCAATACTGTATTACTGCTAGATTATTACACTACAGCACTGTTCTCCAATACTGTATTACTGATAGATTATTACACTACAGCACTGTTCTCCAATACTGTATTACTGATAGATTATTACACTACAGCACTGTTCTCCAATACTGTATTACTGCTAGATTATTACACTACAGCACTGTTCTCCAATACTGTGTTAATCTAGATTATTACACTACAGCACTGTTCTCCAATACTGTGTTAATCTAGATTATTACACTACAGCACTGTTCTCCAATACTGTATTACTCTAGATTATTACACTACAGCACTGTTCTCCAATACTGTATTACTCTAGATTATTACACTACAGCACTGTTCTCCAATACTGTGTTACTGATAGATTATTACACTACAGCACTGTTCTCCAATACTGTATTACTCTAGATTATTACACTACAGCACTGTTCTCCAATACTGTATTACTCTAGATTATTACACTACAGCACTGTTCTCCAATACTGTGTTACTCTAGATTATTACACTACAGCACTGTTCTCCAATACTGTGTTACTCTAGATTATTACACTACAGCACTGTTCTCAAATACTGTATTACTCTAGATTATTACACTACAGCATTGTTCTCCAATACTGTGTTACTCTAGATTATTACACTACAGCACTGTTCTCCAATACTGTATTACTCTAGATTATTACACTACAGCACTGTTCTCCAATACTGTATTACTGCTAGAATATTACACTACAGCACTGTTCTCCAATACTGTGTTAATCTAGATTATTACACTACAGCACTGTTCTCCAATACTGTATTACTGATAGATTATTACACTACAGCACTGTTCTCCAATACTGTATTACTGATAGATTATTACACTACAGCACTGTTCTCCAATACTGTATTACTGATAGATTATTACACTACAGCACTGTTCCCCAATACTGTATTACTCTAGGTTATTACACTACAGCACTGTTCTCCAATACTGTATTACTGATAGATTATTACACTACAGCACTGTTCTCCAATACTGTTTACTAGATTATTACACTAGCACTGTTCTCCAATACTGTATTACTCTAGATTATTACACTACAGCACTGTTCTCCAATACTGTATTACTGATAGATTATTACACTACAGCACTGTTCTCCAATACTGTATTACTGATAGATTATTACACTACAGCACTGTTCTCCAATACTGTATTACTGATAGATTATTACACTACAGCACTGTTCTCCAATACTGTATTACTCTAGATTATTACACTACAGCACTGTTCTCCAATACTGTATTACTGCTAGATTATTACACTACAGCACTGTTCTCCAATACTGTATTACTGCTAGATTATTACACTACAGCACTGTTCTCCAATACTGTATTACTGCTAGATTATTACACTACAGCACTGTTCTCCAATACTGTATTACTGCTAGATTATTACACTACAGCACTGTTCTCCAATACTGTATTACTGCTAGATTATTACACTACAGCACTGTTCTCCAATACTGTATTACTCTAGATTATTACACTACAGCACTGTTCTCCAATACTGTGTTACTCTAGATTATTACACTACAGCACTGTTCTCCAATACTGTATTACTGATAGATTATTACACTACAGCACTGTTCTCCAATACTGTGTTAATCTAGATTATTACACTACAGCACTGTTCTCCAATACTGTATTACTGATAGATTATTACACTACAGCACTGTTCTCCAATACTGTATTACTCTAGATTATTACACTACAGCACTGTTCCCCAATACTGTATTACTCTAGGTTATTACACTACAGCACTGTTCTCCAATACTGTGTTAATCTAGATTATTACACTACAGCACTGTTCTCCAATACTGTGTTAATCTAGATTATTACACTACAGCACTGTTCTCCAATACTGTGTTAATCTAGATTATTACACTACAGCACTGTTCTCCAATACTGTATTACTCTAGATTATTACACTACAGCACTGTTCTCCAATACTGTGTTACTCTATATTATTACACTACAGCACTGTTCTCCAATACTGTGTTACTCTAGATTATTACACTACAGCACTGTTCTCAAATACTGTATTACTCTAGATTATTACACTACAGCACTGTTCTCCAATACTGTGTTAATCTAGATTATTACACTACAGCACTGTTCTCCAATACTGTATTACTCTAGATTATTACACTACAGCACTGTTCTCCAATACTGTATTACTCTAGATTATTACACTACAGCACTGTTCTCCAATACTGTGTTACTCTAGATTATTACACTACAGCACTGTTCTCAAATACTGTATTACTCTAGATTATTACACTACAGTACTGTTCTCCAATACTGTGTTAATCTAGATTATTACACTACAGCACTGTTCTCCAATACTGTATTACTCTAGATTATTACACTACAGCACTGTTCTCCAATACTGTATTACTGATAGATTATTACACTACAGCACTGTTCCCCAATACTGTATTACTGCACTGCACTGTTCTCCAATACTGTGTTACTCTAGATTATTACACTACAGCACTGTTCTCCAATACTATTACACACTACAGCACTGTTCTCCAATACTGTGTTACTCTAGATTATTACACTACAGCACTGTTCCCCAATACTGTATTACTCTAGATTATTACACTACAGCACTGTTCTCCAATACTGTATTACTGCTAGATTATTACACTACAGCACTGTTCTCCAATACTGTATTACTGCTAGATTATTACACTACAGCACTGTTCTCAGCACTGTTCAATACTGTATTACTGATAGATTATTACACTACAGCACTGTTCTCCAATACTGTATTACTGCTAGATTATTACACTACAGCACTGTTCTCCAATACTGTATTACTCTAGATTATTACACTACAGCACTGTTCTCCAATACTGTATTACTGATAGATTATTACACTACAGCACTGTTCTCCAATACTGTATTACTGATAGATTATTACACTACAGCACTGTTCTCCAATACTGTATTACTGCTAGATTATTACACTACAGCACTGTTCTCCAATACTGTATTACTCTAGATTATTACACTACAGCACTGTTCCCCAATACTGTATTACTCTAGGTTATTACACTACAGCACTGTTCTCCAATACTGTGTTAATCTAGATTATTACACTACAGCACTGTTCTCCAATACTGTGTTAATCTAGATTATTACACTACAGCACTGTTCTCCAATACTGTATTACTCTAGATTATTACACTACAGCACTGTTCTCCAATACTGTATTACTCTAGATTATTACACTACAGCACTGTTCTCCAATACTGTGTTACTCTAGATTATTACACTACAGCACTGTTCTCCAATACTGTATTACTCTAGATTATTACACTACAGCACTGTTCTCCAATACTGTTTACTCTAGATTATTACACTACAGCACTGTTCTCCAATACTGTATTACTCTAGATTATTACACTACAGCACTGTTCTCCAATACTGTATTACTCTAGATTATTACACTACAGCACTGTTCTCCAATACTGTATTACTCTAGATTATTACACTACAGCACTGTTCTCCAATACTGTATTACTGATAGATTATTACACTACAGCACTGTTCCCCAATACTGTATTACTCTAGGTTATTACACTACAGCACTGTTCTCCAATACTGAATTACTGATAGATTATTACACTACAGCACTGTTCTCCAATACTGTATTACTGCTAGATTATTACACTACAGCACTGTTCTCCAATACTGTATTACTGCTAGATTATTACACTACAGCACTGTTCTCCAATACTGTATTACTGCTAGATTATTACACTACAGCACTGTTCTCCAATACTGTATTACTGATAGATTATTACACTACAGCACTGTTCTCCAATACTGTGTTACTCTAGATTATTACACTACAGCACTGTTCTCCAATACTGTGTTAATCTAGATTATTACACTACAGCACTGTTCTCCAATACTGTATTACTCTAGATTATTACACTACAGCACTGTTCCCCAATACTGTATTACTCTAGATTATTACACTACAGCACTGTTCTCCAATACTGTATTATTATTATTACACTACAGCACTGTTCTCCAATACTGTATTACTCTAGATTATTACACTACAGCACTGTTCTCCAATACTGTTTTACTCTATATTATTACACTACAGCACTGTTCTCCAATACTGTGTTACTCTATATTATTACACTACAGCACTGTTCTCCAATACTGTGTTACTCTAGATTATTACACTACAGCACTGTTCTCAAATACTGTATTACTCTAGATTATTACACTACAGTACTGTTCTCCAATACTGTGTTAATCTAGATTATTACACTACAGCACTGTTCTCCAATACTGTATTACTCTAGATTATTACACTACAGCACTGTTCTCCAATACTGTATTACTGATAGATTATTACACTACAGCACTGTTCCCCAATACTGTATTACTCTAGATTATTACACTACAGCACTGTTCTCCAATACTGTATTACTCTAGATTATTACACTACAGCACTGTTCTCCAATACTGTGTTACTCTAGATTATTACACTACAGCACTGTTCTCCAATACTGTATTACTGATAGATTATTACACTACAGCACTGTTCTCCAATACTGTATTACTCTAGATTATTACACTACAGCACTGTTCTCCAATACTGTATTACTGATAGATTATTACACTACAGCACTGTTCCCCAATACTGTGTTAATCTAGATTATTACACTACAGCACTGCTCTTCAATACTGTGTTACTGATAGATTATTACACTACAGCACTGTTCTCCAATACTGTTTTACTGATAGATTATTACACTACAGCACTGTTCTCCAATACTGTATTACTGATAGATTATTACACTACAGCACTGTTCTCCAATACTGTATTACTGATAGATTATTACACTACAGCACTGTTCTCCAATACTGTATTACTGCTAGATTATTACACTACAGCACTGTTCTCCAATACTGTATTACTGCTAGATTATTACACTACAGCACTGTTCTCCAATACTGTATTACTGATAGATTATTACACTACAGCACTGTTCTCCAATACTGTATTACTGCTAGATTATTACACTACAGCACTGTTCTCCAATACTGTATTACTGATCTAGATTATTACACTACAGCACTGTTCTCCAATACTGTATTACTGATAGATTATTACACTACAGCACTGTTCTCCAATACTGTATTACTCTAGATTATTACACTACAGCACTGTTCTCCAATACTGTGTTACTCTAGATTATTACACTACAGCACTGTTCTCCAATACTGTATTACTGATAGATTATTACACTACAGCACTGTTCTCCAATACTGTGTTACTGATCTAGATTATTACACTACAGCACTGTTCTCCAATACTGTATTACTGATAGATTATTACACTACAGCACTGTTCTCCAATACTGTATTACTCTAGATTATTACACTACAGCACTGTTCTCCAATACTGTATTACTCTAGATTATTACACTACAGCACTGTTCTCCAATACTGTGTTAATCTAGATTATTACACTACAGCACTGTTCTCCAATACTGTGTTAATCTAGATTATTACACTACAGCACTGTTCTCCAATACTGTGTTACTCTAGATTATTACACTACAGCACTGTTCTCCAATACTGTATTACTGATTATTACACTACAGCACTGTTCTCCAATACTGTGTTACTCTAGATTATTACACTACAGCACTGTTCTCCAATACTGTGTTACTCTAGATTATTACACTACAGCACTGTTCTCAAATACTGTATTACTCTAGATTATTACACTACAGCATTGTTCTCCAATACTGTATTACTCTAGATTATTACACTACAGCACTGTTCTCCAATACTGTATTACTCTAGATTATTACACTACAGCACTGTTCTCCAATACTGTATTACTCTAGATTATTACACTACAGCACTGTTCTCCAATACTGTGTTACTCTAGATTATTACACTACAGCACTGTTCTCAAATACTGTATTACTCTAGATTATTACACTACAGTACTGTTCTCCAATACTGTGTTAATCTAGATTATTACACTACAGCACTGTTCTCCAATACTGTATTACTCTAGATTATTACACTACAGCACTGTTCTCCAATACTGTATTACTGCTAGATTATTACACTACAGCACTGTTCTCCAATACTGTATTACTGTAGATTATTACACTACAGCACTGTTCTCCAATACTGTGTTACTCTAGATTATTACACTACAGCACTGTTCTCCAATACTGTATTACTGATAGATTATTACACTACAGCACTGTTCTCCAATACTGTATTACTGCTAGATTATTACACTACAGCACTGTTCTCCAATACTGTATTACTGTTATTACACTACAGCACTGTTCTCCAATACTGTATTACTCTAGATTATTACACTACAGCACTGTTCTCCAATACTGTATTACTGATAGATTATTACACTACAGCACTGTTCTCCAATACTGTATTACTGATAGATTATTACACTACAGCACTGTTCTCCAATACTGTATTACTGATAGATTATTACACTACAGCACTGTTCCCCAATACTGTATTACTCTAGGTTATTACACTACAGCACTGTTCTCCAATACTGTATTACTCTAGATTATTACACTACAGCACTGTTCTCCAATACTGTATTACTGATAGATTATTACACTACAGCACTGTTCTCCAATACTGTATTACTGCTAGATTATTACACTACAGCACTGTTCTCCAATACTGTATTACTGCTAGATTATTACACTACAGCACTGTTCTCCAATACTGTATTACTGCTAGATTATTACACTACAGCACTGTTCTCCAATACTGTATTACTGCTAGATTATTACACTACAGCACTGTTCTCCAATACTGTATTACTCTAGATTATTACACTACAGCACTGTTCTCCAATACTGTGTTACTCTAGATTATTACACTACAGCACTGTTCTCCAATACTGTATTACTGATAGATTATTACACTACAGCACTGTTCTCCAATACTGTGTTAATCTAGATTATTACACTACAGCACTGTTCTCCAATACTGTATTACTGATAGATTATTACACTACAGCACTGTTCTCCAATACTGTATTACTCTAGATTATTACACTACAGCACTGTTCTCCAATACTGTATTACTCTAGATTATTACACTACAGCACTGTTCTCCAATACTGTGTTAATCTAGATTATTACACTACAGCACTGTTCTCCAATACTGTGTTAATCTAGATTATTACACTACAGCACTGTTCTCCAATACTGTGTTAATCTAGATTATTACACTACAGCACTGTTCTCCAATACTGTATTACTCTAGATTATTACACTACAGCACTGTTCTCCAATACTGTATTACTCTAGATTATTACACTACAGCACTGTTCTCCAATACTGTATTACTCTAGATTATTACACTACAGCACTGTTCTCCAATACTGTATTACTCTAGATTATTACACTACAGCACTGTTCTCCAATACTGTGTTACTCTAGATTATTACACTACAGCACTGTTCTCCAATACTGTATTACTCTAGATTATTACACTACAGCACTGTTCTCCAATACTGTATTACTCTAGATTATTACACTACAGCACTGTTCTCCAATACTGTGTTACTCTAGATTATTACACTACAGCACTGTTCTCAAATACTGTATTACTCTAGATTATTACACTACAGCATTCCAATACTGTGTTAATCTAGATTATTACACTACAGCACTGTTCTCCAATACTGTATTACTCTAGATTATTACACTACAGCACTGTTCTCCAATACTGTATTACTCTAGATTATTACACTACAGCACTGTTCTCCAATACTGTATTACTGATAGATTATTACACTACAGCACTGTTCTCCAATACTGTGTTACTCTAGATTATTACACTACAGCACTGTTCTCCAATACTGTATTACTGATAGATTATTACACTACAGCACTGTTCTCCAATACTGTTTACTTAGATTATTACACTACAGCACTGTTCTCCAATACTGTATTACTGCTAGATTATTACACTACAGCACTGTTCTCCAATACTGTATTACTGATAGATTATTACACTACAGCACTGTTCTCCAATACTGTATTACTGCTAGATTATTACACTACAGCACTGTTCTCCAATACTGTGTTAATCTAGATTATTACACTACAGCACTGTTCTCCAATACTGTGTTAATCTAGATTATTACACTACAGCACTGTTCTCCAATACTGTATTACTCTAGATTATTACACTACAGCACTGTTCTCCAATACTGTATTACTCTAGATTATTACACTACAGCACTGTTCTCCAATACTGTGTTAATCTAGATTATTACACTATAGCTGTTCTCCAATACTGTATTACTTAGATTATTACACTACAGCACTGTTCTCCAATACTGTATTACTCTAGATTATTACACTACAGCACTGTTCTCCAATACTACTCTAGATTATTACACTACAGCACTGTTCTCCAATACTGTGTTACTCTAGATTATTACACTACAGCACTGTTCTCAAATACTGTATTACTCTAGATTATTACACTACAGCACTGTTCTCCAATACTGTGTTACTCTAGATTATTACACTACAGCACTGTTCTCCAATACTGTATTACTCTAGATTATTACACTACAGCACTGTTCTCCAATACTGTATTACTGCTAGATTATTACACTACAGCACTGTTCTCCAATACTGTGTTATTTATTACACTACAGCACTGTTCTCCAATACTGTGTTAATCTAGATTATTACACTACAGCACTGTTCTCCAATACTGTATTACTGATAGATTATTACACTACAGCACTGTTCTCCAACACTGTATTACTGATAGATTATTACACTACAGCACTGTTCTCCAATACTGTATTACTCTAGGTTATTACACTACAGCACTGTTCTCCAATACTGTATTACTGATAGATTATTACACTACAGCACTGTTCTCCAATACTGTGTTACTCTAGATTATTACACTACAGCACTGTTCTCCAATACTGTATTACTGATAGATTATTACACTACAGCACTGTTCTCCAATACTGTGTTACTGATAGATTATTACACTACAGCACTGTTCTCCAATACTGTATTACTGATAGATTATTACACTACAGCACTGTTCTCCAATACTGTATTACTGATAGATTATTACACTACAGCACTGTTCTCCAATACTGTATTACTGATAGATTATTACACTACAGCACTGTTCTCCAATACTGTATTACTGCTAGATTATTACACTACAGCACTGTTCTCCAATACTGTATTACTGCTAGATTATTACACTACAGCACTGTTCTCCAATACTGTATTACTGCTAGATTATTACACTACAGCACTGTTCTCCAATACTGTATTACTGCTAGATTATTACACTACAGCACTGTTCTCCAATACTGTATTACTGCTAGATTATTACACTACAGCACTGTTCTCCAATACTGTATTACTCTAGATTATTACACTACAGCATAATACTGTGTTACTTAGATTATTACACTACAGCACTGTTCTCCAATACTGTATTACTGATAGATTATTACACTACAGCACTGTTCTCCAATACTGTGTTAATCTAGATTATTACACTACAGCACTGTTCCCCAATACTGTATTACTGATAGATTATTACACTACAGCACTGTTCTCCAATACTGTTTTACTCTATATTATTACACTACAGCACTGTTCTCCAATACTGTGTTACTCTAGATTATTACACTACAGCACTGTTCTCCAATACTGTGTTAATCTAGATTATTACACTACAGCACTGTTCTCCAATACTGTGTTAATCTAGATTATTACACTACAGCACTGTTCTCCAATACTGTGTTAATCTAGATTATTACACTAATACTGTTCTCCAATACTGTATTACTCTAGATTATTACACTACAGCACTGTTCTCCAATACTGTATTACTCTAGATTATTACACTACAGCACTGTTCTCCAATACTGTGTTACTCTAGATTATTACACTACAGCACTGTTCTCAAATACTGTATTACTCTAGATTATTACACTACAGCACTGTTCTCCAATACTGTGTTAATCTAGATTATTACACTACAGCACTGTTCTCCAATACTGTATTACTAGATTATTAGATTATTACACTACAGCACTGTTCTCCAATACTGTATTACTCTAGATTATTACACTACAGCACTGTTCTCCAATACTGTGTTACTCTAGATTATTACACTACAGCACTGTTCTCAAATACTGTATTACTCTAGATTATTACACTACAGCATTGTTCTCCAATACTGTGTTACTCTAGATTATTACACTACAGCACTGTTCTCCAATACTGTATTACTCTAGATTATTACACTACAGCACTGTTCTCCAATACTGTATTACTGCTAGATTATTACACTACAGCACTGTTCTCCAATACTGTATTACTGAGATTATTACACTACAGCACTGTTCTCCAATACTCCTCTAATTACACTACAGCACTGTTCTCCAATACTGTATTACTAGATTATTACACTACAGCACTGTTCTCCAATACTGTATTACTGATAGATTATTACACTACAGCACTGTTCTCCAATACTGTATTACTCTAGATTTACACTACAGCACTGTTCTCCAATACTGTATTACTGATAGATTATTACACTACAGCACTGTTCTCCAATACTGTATTACTCTAGATTATTACACTACAGCACTGTTCTCCAATACTGTATTACTGCTAGATTATTACACTACAGCACTGTTCTCCAATACTGTATTACTGCTAGATTATTACACTACAGCACTGTTCTCCAATACTGTATTACTGCTAGATTATTACACTACAGCACTGTTCTCCAATACTGTATTACTGCTAGATTATTACACTACAGCACTGTTCTCCAATACTGTATTACTGATAGATTATTACACTACAGCACTGTTCTCCAATACTGTATTACTCTAGGTTATTACACTACAGCACTGTTCTCCAATACTGTGTTAATCTAGATTATTACACTACAGCACTGTTCTCCAATACTGTGTTACTCTAGATTATTACACTACAGCACTGTTCTCCAATACTGTATTACTCTAGATTATTACACTACAGCACTGTTCCCCAATACTGTATTACTCTAGATTATTACACTACAGCACTGTTCTCCAATACTGTATTACTAGATTATTACACTACAGCACTGTTCTCCAATACTGTGTTACTCTAGATTATTACACTACAGCACTGTTCTCCAATACTGTATTACTCTATATTATTACACTACAGCACTGTTCTCCAATACTGTGTTACTCTATATTATTACACTACAGCACTGTTCTCCAATACTGTGTTACTCTAGATTATTACACTACAGCACTGTTCTCAAATACTGTATTACTCTAGATTATTACACTACAGTACTGTTCTCCAATACTGTGTTAATCTAGATTATTACACTACAGCACTGTTCTCCAATACTCTAGATTATTACACTACAGATTATTACACTACAGCACTGTTCTCCAATACTGTATTACTGCTAGATTATTACACTACAGCACTGTTCTCCAATACTGTGTTAATCTAGATTATTACACTACAGCACTGTTCTCCAATACTGTTATCTAGATTATTACACTACAGCACTGTTCTCCAATACTGTGTTACTGATAGATTATTACACTACAGCACTGTTCTCCAATACTGTATTACTGATAGATTATTACACTACAGCACTGTTCTCCAATACTGTATTACTCTAGATTATTACACTACAGCACTGTTCTCCAATACTGTATTACTCTAGATTATTACACTACAGCACTGTTCTCCAATACTGTATTACTCTAGATTATTACACTACAGCACTGTTCTCCAATACTGTATTACTGATAGATTATTACACTACAGCACTGTTCTCCAATACTGTATTACTGATAGATTATTACACTACAGCACTGTTCTCCAATACTGTATTACTGATAGATTATTACACTACAGCACTGTTCTCCAATACTGTATTACTCTAGGTTATTACACTACAGCACTGTTCTCCAATACTGTATTACTGCTAGATTATTACACTACAGCACTGTTCTCCAATACTGTATTACTGCTAGATTATTACACTACAGCACTGTTCTCCAATACTGTATTACCCGCTAGATTATTACACTACAGCACTGTTCTCCAATACTGTATTACTGCTAGATTATTACACTACAGCACTGTTCTCCAATACTGTATTACTGCTAGATTATTACACTACAGCACTGTTCTCCAATACTGTATTACTGCTAGATTATTACACTACAGCACTGTTCTCCAATACTGTATTACTCTAGATTATTACACTACAGCACTGTTCTCCAATACTGTGTTACTCTAGATTATTACACTACAGCACTGTTCTCCAATACTGTATTACTGATAGATTATTACACTACAGCACTGTTCTCCAATACTGTGTTACTGATAGATTATTACACTACAGCACTGTTCTCCAATACTGTATTACTGATAGATTATTACACTACAGCACTGTTCCCCAATACTGTATTACTCTAGGTTATTACACTACAGCACTGTTCTCCAATACTGTATTACTCTAGGTTATTACACTACAGCACTGTTCTCCAATACTGTGTTAATCTAGATTATTACACTACAGCACTGTTCTCCAATACTGTGTTAATCTAGATTATTACACTACAGCACTGTTCTCCAATACTGTGTTAATCTAGATTATTACACTACAGCACTGTTCTCCAATACTGTTTTACTCTATATTATTACACTACAGCACTGTTCTCCAATACTGTGTTACTCTATATTATTACACTACAGCACTGTTCTCCAATACTGTGTTACTCTAGATTATTACACTACAGCACTGTTCTCCAATACTGTATTACTCTAGATTATTACACTACAGCACTGTTCTCCAATACACTAGATTATTACACTACAGCACTGTTCTCCAATACTGTATTACTCTAGATTATTACACTACAGCACTGTTCTCCAATACTGTATTACTCTAGATTATTACACTACAGCACTGTTCTCCAATACTGTGTTACTCTAGATTATTACACTACAGCACTGTTCTCAATACTGTATTACTGTATTACTACAGCACTGTTCTCCAATACTGATTATTACACTACAGCACTGTTCTCCAATACTGTATTACTCTAGATTATTACACTACAGCACTGTTCTCCAATACTGTATTACTCTAGATTATTACACTACAGCACTGTTCTCCAATACTGTATTACTGATAGATTATTACACTACAGCACTGTTCTCCAATACTGTATTAGATTATTACACTACAGCACTGTTCTCCAATACTGTATTACTTATTACACTACAGCACTGTTCTCCAATACTGTATTACTGATAGATTATTACACTACAGCACTGTTCTCCAATACTGTATTACTGCTAGATTATTACACTACAGCACTGTTCTCCAATACTGTATTACTGATAGATTATTACACTACAGCACTGTTCTCCAATACTGTATTACTGATAGATTATTACACTACAGCACTGTTCTCCAATACTGTATTACTGCTAGATTATTACACTACAGCACTGTTCTCCAATACTGTATTACTGATAGATTATTACACTACAGCACTGTTCTCCAATACTGTATTACTGATAGATTATTACACTACAGCACTGTTCCCCAATACTGTATTACTCTAGGTTATTACACTACAGCACTGTTCTCCAATACTGTATTACTCTAGATTATTACACTACAGCACTGTTCTCCAATACTGTGTTACTCTAGATTATTACACTACAGCACTGTTCTCCAATACTGTGTTAATCTAGATTATTACACTACAGCACTGTTCTCCAATACTGTGTTAATCTAGATTATTACACTACAGCACTGTTCTCCAATACTGTATTACTCTAGATTATTACACTACAGCACTGTTCTCCAATACTGTGTTACTCTAGATTATTACACTACAGCACTGTTCTCCAATACTGTATTACTGTTACTCTAGCACTTATTACACTACAGCACTGTTCCAATACTGTGTTACTCTAGATTATTACACTACAGCACTGTTCTCCAATACTGTATTACTCTAGATTATTACACTACAGCACTGTTCTCCAATACTGTATTACTCTAGATTATTACACTACAGCACTGTTCTCCAATACTGTGTTACTCTAGATTATTACACTACAGCACTGTTCTCCAATACTGTATTACTCTAGATTATTACACTACAGCACTGTTCTCCAATACTGTGTTACTCTAGATTATTACACTACAGCACTGTTCTCCAATACTGTATTACTGCTAGATTATTACACTACAGCACTGTTCTCAATACTGTATTACTGCTAGATTATTACACTACAGCACTGTTCTCCAATACTGTAGATTATTACACTTGTTCTCAATACTGTGTTACTCTAGATTATTACACTACAGCACTGTTCTCCAATACTGTATTACTGATAGATTATTACACTACAGCACTGTTCTCCAATACTGTATTACTGATAGATTATTACACTACAGCACTGTTCTCCAATACTGTATTACTGATAGATTATTACACTACAGCACTGTTCTCCAATACTGTATTACTGATAGATTATTACACTACAGCACTGTTCTCCAATACTGTATTACTGATAGATTATTACACTACAGCACTGTTCTCCAATACTGTATTACTGCTAGATTATTACACTACAGCACTGTTCTCCAATACTGTATTACTGTTTATTACACTACAGCACTGTTCTCCAATACTGTATTACTGCTAGATTATTACACTACAGCACTGTTCTCCAATACTGTATTACTGATAGATTATTACACTACAGCACTGTTCTCCAATACTGTATTACTGATAGATTATTACACTACAGCACTGTTCTCCAATACTGTATTACTCTAGATTATTACACTACAGCACTGTTCTCCAATACTGTATTACTCTAGATTATTACACTACAGCACTGTTCTCCAATACTGTATTACTGATAGATTATTACACTACAGCACTGTTCTCCAATACTGTGTTACTCTAGATTATTACACTACAGCACTGTTCTCCAATACTGTATTACTCTAGATTATTACACTACAGCACTGTTCTCCAATACTGTGTTACTCTAGATTATTACACTACAGCACTGTTCTCCAATACTGTGTTAAGATTATTACACTACAGCACTTATTACACTACAGCACTGTTTCTCCAATACTGTGTTAATCTAGATTATTACACTACAGCACTGTTCTCCAATACTGTGTTAATCTAGATTATTACACTACAGCACTGTTCTCCAATTGTATTACTCTAGATTATTACACTACAGCACTGTTCTCCAATACTGTGTTACTCTAGATTATTACACTACAGCACTGTTCTCCAATACTGTGTTAATACTGTTTTACTAGATTATTACACTACAGCACTGTTCTCAAATACTGTATTACTCTAGATTATTACACTACAGCACTGTTCTCAATACTGTGTTAATCTAGATTATTACACTACAGCACTGTTCTCCAATACTGTATTACTCTAGATTATTACACTACAGCACTGTTCTCCAATACTGTATTACTCTAGATTATTACACTACAGCACTGTTCTCAATACTGTATTACTCTAGATTATTACACTACAGCACTGTTCTCAAATACTGTATTACTCTAGATTATTACACTACAGCACTGTTCTCCAATACTGTGTTAATCTAGATTATTACACTACAGCACTGTTCTCCAATACTGTATTACTCTAGATTATTACACTACAGCACTGTTCTCCAATTGTATTACTGCTAGATTATTACACTACAGCACTGTTCTCAAATACTGTATTACTCTAGATTATTACACTACAGCATTGTTCTCCAATACTGTGTTACTCTAGATTATTACACTACAGCACTGTTCTCCAATACTGTATTACCCGCTAGATTATTACACTACAGCACTGTTCTCCAATACTGTATTACTGCTAGAATATTACACTACAGCACTGTTCTCCAATACTGTATTACCCGCTAGATTATTACACTACAGCACTGTTCTCCAATACTGTATTACTGATAGATTATTACACTACAGCACTGTTCTCCAATACTGTATTACTGATAGATTATTACACTACAGCACTGTTCTCCAATACTGTATTACTGCTAGATTATTACACTACAGCACTGTTCTCCAATACTGTATTACTGATAGATTATTACACTACAGCACTGTTCTCCAATACTGTATTACTGATAGATTATTACACTACAGCACTGTTCTCCAATACTGTATTACTGATAGATTATTACACTACAGCACTGTTCTCATTACTAGATTATTACACTACAGCACTGTTCTCCAATACTGTATTATTTATTACACTACAGCACTGTTCTCCAATACTGTATTACTCTAGATTATTACACTACAGCACTGTTCTCCAATACTGTATTA